>NW_013564183.1:0-11448 GCF_000499605.1 Eimeria maxima | reverse complement strand
ATAAGCATTTATAGCAGCAGCCGCGGCTTCGGAATCCTCGAAGTCCGCGACCATCGCTTCGCACTTAAGGCGTGTAAACACCTGACGGGCAAAGTGAAGAAAATGCTCGTCGGTTGCTAATGAGGATTCTACATACATCCGGTTTGCTGTCTCTAGCTGAATGGGGGGCTCGGTTTCCCAAGGGGCAGCGGGACCGCGCAAGGCTGGGAGGTCAAGGGGCGAAGAAAGGGGGAAATGCTGATCCATCTCATCTCGTGTTTCTCCCCGTGCTCCCATTTGCGCCATTTTAAAGACGGAAAGAATGCTGAATGGGGAAAACACAAAGTTCAAACCTCCCCTTTCCCTCTTCCCTGCGGCGATTGTGGTGTACAGTTCAGTGGCTACAACGCCCATGCATTCAGTACCCGAATATTCGCTGCCATTATGTCCCATACTACAGACTACACAACTGAAAAGACTCAACAAGAGAGTATACGCACGTAACATCTTCAGCAACACCGATCTAAACTCCACCAACCTGCAGGTTCTGGACCGGTGGTTGGGAGGCAATGAATGAAAGTAGTCGAGAGGGGAGGGAAAGCCATACACGATGAAACTACCCACGGCATTCCATGGTGTGTGGAGGAAATTTAGCCAAATCTGGATAAGTTGGAGCAGGCCCAGAAACACCCTTCCCGTTAGCGCCACTCTGGCCGGGCGGCATCGACGGTCACTCCAGGCCTGGAGTTGCGGAGCACCCTCTGGGGTTATGCCGTTGTGTTTAAACTACTATGATTCTGCAAAAAAATATTCAGCACGGAAAAATTGTTGTGTGTCGATTTTTACAATGCAAGCCGCCCGCTTGGGCCCGGAGAGTTCGGACAGGCAGACCTTCGCTACAAACGGAACTGACCGCTAGAACTAGTTTCCAAAGCGACGCAAACTCTATGCACCGTTGATTTCTTTCTGTAAATAGTAAATTTTGGTTTAGATGGTTTCCTACGAGACTTGTTTCTCCGGTTGTTGTTATCGCCTGGGGGATCAAACAGTCTCGTATACTACACCTTTCTGGCACTCCGTTGAGTTAGTACCCCCCGATAGCCTAAGAGCTACAGCAAACCACCAATACAATGTTTTGTTCGCCTAACGGATCGAAAAGTGGGAGTTTTGTTTTGTAATAACTTCCCGCTGGCGTCACGCAGGAAATCGGCAAAGCAAAGGTGCTAAAGTTAAATACATATTTAACTCATGAATGCTCACGTAAATAGCAAGCTGGCTAGGAGCAGGAGAACTCCCCCATACATTGGGTAGGGTCCAGCGTATGGGAAGGGCCATGCCTATGTACAGAGCCCTTCACTCTCCTCTCCTTGGTCGACGATTTGGCTTATATTGCAGGCTTACCAGCAAAGTGTAGATGCCACAATTTGGTCAATGCACGCTTCCGAGAGATGTTAACGAAGTCTCCACAATTTCCCTGTACTTTCTTCACAAGGAAAGCAGTGATACTATTGCGAGAAGGAGCAGCTGGAGGAGATGAGATCTCGACCCCGCGGGTAGCAACGCGCAAAAATGAATGAACGAAAGGCTAACTATTAAGTGGAGAAGATAGCGGCAACCCATGCGAGTTTGTGGCGAACGTTTCTCCGCACCAATTCCTCAGAAAAACCCACATGCCTCTCCCTTGCTATATGCTCCAACTGAAAACGCGAGCACGCGCATCGCATCGTAATCTTTCGGTGCTTAAGGCATTCTGCTGGCAGTTGAACTTGCACATAAAACACCGACTCCATTAGGGCTACGTACGAGTTCATCGACTAGCTATTCATATGTTCTCATCTGCGCCACTCACTGTACCTGTCGCTGCCAGCACTTAGAATTATTCGCTTTCCCGGTGTGCCCAGTTCCAGCGCTCCCAGTATCCCTGCTTCAGTTGCGCAGATACTGGGTGTCGGCGGCAGTTCTATGGACATTTCCGAAATATAATAGGATGCATTTGATTGTCAGAGGAACCAACCTTACGTGGGCAGCACCCACACTACGAGAGCCAGCTTCGAGCTTAGGGCTGGCAGTAGCAGTTGCAGTTTAAAGCAGGGGAAGACAACGTTCTCTTTTCCATTTACCAATTCCGTTTACTTTTATGCTGGGTCAACGGTCCTCCTATGACATCCTTCCCCTCCTGCGGCGTACGCATCATTAGTTGGGAAACAAGGACCCGAGGGCTTGTGCCGTTTGGTGAGGATGGTCAATAGATGCTCCACGGTCTGCCTGAAGTTGGGCCATTGATTGCCAACTTGAGCGCATGCAAGATATTGAGGGCCAACTAAGTCTTTGTGGGCGCCGGGAGAGACTTCGACCGTAGTGTGGGAGTGTCATAAACTGCAAAACTCAAAAAGCTTGATCGAAGAGCCGTTAAAAAGCAGCTTAACCCTCGTTCAAAACCCAAGATTCCTGGGCAAAATGGTGGGGGACTTGTAGGAAGAAAAGTTGGAACCCCATCCAACTGGCATAATACCTTACTACAATTGTGCTCCGTGCCCCGCACATGCATGCATACCGAACCCCCCTGTGGATGAACGGAATAACAATTTACACAGGTTTTAAACACTAATTTGGCCATCATTAAGCAAACTGAAGGCAAGCAGTAGCAAATCGAACTTCTGCATTCCGTGCTAGAATTCCCCTACGTCACCATGAAGCACCGAAAACTCGGGCACTGCAAGATTTGGCAGGCAGTCTGAATGGTACAGGGCAAGCCCACTCAATAACCTGATTTTTGGACCCTTTAATCTGATATAATAAACCTCATTTGTCGAATGTGGCGTACTCTTACCGGTCGCTGCTGCTTGTGGCAGCAGGGCCCCCGTGGGCCCCGACGAAGGCACTTGGGGCCCCCGTTGAGCCCTGTGGATCCTTGGTTTGTCTATTGCCACTAGGTCTCACAATGTATGGTTATTTGGATTATTTTGTCTTATATTTGTTTGTCCCTCACTGGAATAGGAGGAAACGGCAGCTAGGGAGCTTGTGGTACCCCCGCATGTCGGTTTATGAAACCCTGGCTTCGGCTGTTGGAATCCCCCAATTTTAGGTGAAAAAGCTGCGGATGAAATGGATAGGAGGTCATAATAACAAGGCCAGCAAGCTTAATCACCCGGATTTTGCCCTCTATACTTCGAGGCCGCGGCAGCGCTGGACGATGCCCGTGCAATCTTTTCCCTCTTATTCACCATAGGGCGCGAGGGTCCTGTGGGGTTTATGTTTTATTTGGCTTGTTTCTGCCATTTATCGACTTGGTGGCTTCGTATATAGCCACTGTGGACTGCAAGTGGCATATTAAAACACCAAACACACGCCCTCGACATTCAATGTCGTTCCCAGAGGTTTCCTCCTGGCTGCGGGAGGAGCTGCAGCGCCGTGTGGGGGCTGCTACGCGCTCCCTCGTGGCTGCGGTTCAAGCTGCAGCAGATGGTGCACCGAACTCTCACCAGCTGTCTCTGACACTCCAGAAGGAGCTGCACTTTCCGCGGCAGGACGCCGACGAACTTGCCCCCGAGCTGCTTCGCCGTATGGCCGCAGCAGAGGCAGCAGCAACAGAAGCAGCATCAAGAGCAGTTGCCGCCGAAGAGGTCGCAGATAAAGCTGCACGTGAAAGCAGGAAGAGGCTCAGGGATGAGGAGACAAATGGTTAGACCGCAATTCCTCATGATGCTTGCTGTGCTCACGAACACAGAATTATGACAGACTTGCACGAGAACACTGCATAAGCAGTAGGGTGTGCTCCTTCAGGTCCTTTGGATATCATCGGCATTTGCGAGCTTATTCGCTGTGCGCACTGAGCTGCGTCTCGCAGGCTTGGGCGCCATGCTGTGTACCAGTAAAGCTTTCAGCCTGCTTTCAGCCTAGGTGTTATTTGTGTTTGCGCACCTGCAGGCCAGAGGGATGAGGACTCGGACGCCACAGAAGCAGCAGCGTTTGCAGCGCGCTTGCGCGCGCGAGATGCTGCGTCGCAAAAAAAGGTGGGCGCTGCAGCAGCGCGCCAGCAGCAGTTACAGCGGGAAGCCGAGGAGGCAGCAGCTGCAGCTGCAGCAGCAGAAGAACCTGCAAAGGAGCTGCGAACGGTAGAAGACGTGCTACTCGAGGCTAAGAAGCGGCCCAACGAAAAGCTGAAGGACAATGAGGCATACATGCAGCGGTTGCGAGAGGAAGCCCGTCGCGCGTACCTCAAGAAGCGAGAGGGAGACCAGGTGCTACTGCAGGAGAGGAAAGTCCAGGATAGGGAGTGGCTGTATAGCCAGGTTGGAGATAAGCTGACTGCTGAAGAGCGCCGAGCTCTTGAGCTGCGGAAGGAGACTCTCCAACTGGCAAAGACAGCCATTCAGGAGAGACAGGGCCGCGAGGAAATCGAGGGATACATCATGCCGGAGGCGTACGACGAAGACCTCCAGGCGCGCCTGCGCGTGATGCACCAGCCCTATCAAGAGCCTAAGCAGCAGCTTTCGGAACAGCAGCTGTTGGAGAAGCAAAAGACTCAGGCTGCCCTGGTCCGCTTCGGGGCCAAAGAAGGCAGAGAGCAGGCCCCTGCCTACAAGCTCGTCGACGAGGCTGGAGCAGCGATTGAATTCGAAGCCAGAGAGATGCATGGGACCCAAATGCCTGAGACGGATGCCAACGTCCAGAAGGTCGTTCAAGCTCCAGAGACGGCCCCCAAAACCAAGGGTCAGAGCTTGCAGGTCTGTTGGTGGTGCTGTGTATTCCTGTGTTCTCCTGTCGCGCATGTTCTGCCTTCCTGCCTCATCTCACTCTCCTTTTCTTCGGATGGGTTGGGCTCGATTTGATGTCATTATGCCTCTGCATCTGTTGAGCTCTGTCGGCGCCTGCTTCGTAGCTCTCTCCTCCAAAGTTACGCTTGCTGCTCCCTTGGTGGCACGCTGGCTAGGTGGCTAGGATTTCTGCTGGGAAAGCGCATTTATGTACTCTTATTTGCATTATGAGCTGTTGTTCACCGTGCTGGTGCCAACAAGCCGCTGAATGTGCTCGCGTAGCAGTGTGTGCTCGTGTGTGGGATGGAATATTCGATGCTTCCGCTGCTTGTGCTGCAGGAGCAGCGTCGCTTGCTGCCTGTGTACGCTTACCGAGAGGAGTTTCTACGGGCAGTTGCGAAGTATCCCGTGCTCGTGGTTGTGGGAGAGACTGGATCGGGAAAGACGACTCAACTACCCCAGTTCTTGCGGGAGGTTGGGTATGCCAAGGCAGGGGTTGTAGGCTGTACACAGCCGCGGCGCATTGCAGCCATGTCCGTAGCAGCGCGAGTTGCCCAAGAAGTCGGCTGCCGCCTAGGCCTGGAGGTGCTTCCCGCACTCCCAACGCTTAACTCTAAACCTGAGAACCAAGCTCGTACACAAACACAAATATCCACCAATCGACAACACGTGGCAGCTGGAGGGGCAGCGCCTCTTCAGCCACCCTGCCATGTTCCTACCTTCGCGTGCAGCTGGTGGCAATCAGCCGGCACGCTTATTGGCTGGAAAGGGCTCTGAGATGCCTATCTGCAGCTAGCAGGAGAACGCGTGTGGCATGTGCGGCTTAGGTGGGGTATTCGATCCGCTTTGAGGACTGCACTAGCGACAAGACGGAGCTGAAGTATATGACGGATGGGATGCTTCTGCGAGAGTTTCTCACGGAGCCTGACCTTCAATCTTATTCTGCCCTAATGATAGACGAGGCCCATGAGCGAACGTTACACACAGATGTCCTCTTTGCGCTTGTCAAGGACCTATCCAGGTATCCTTCGCAGTGAATCATAGAGGTAGTAATGCCACCTCCCCCCTTCGCGAGGAGTCTTTAAAACGTGTGGCTCAATCCTTAGGTATCGTCAGTCTGCTAGGGAGTACACGTGAGCGCCAGGCAGACTTGTCGGCTAGTCACTGCAGCAGGAGAAACACACACGATTCCCTGTCGCGGGCTGGAGCAAACGCGCTGAGAACTAGGAGAAGCCACAGCTACATCGAATGCATAGGAAATACCTAAAGTGTAGTCCCGTAGGGCTGTACAGACGGCAACTGAGGCCTACCGGGGTAGTTAGATGTAGTTAGATGGAGCTAACAGGTGTTCTTACGGTCCTTCCACATGTTTGCGCTTCCTCGCTTGTGGGTCAAGGTTCTCGTCTTTATTTGGTTGTGTAAGCTATGCCTATATTGAACAATGGAATGCGTCCAGAATATGCACCCTGTGTAGGCAGCAGTAGACCGTTTGACTGCAAGGCGCGGTATTCAGCGAAGATTGCAAAGCGACACCTGGGGGACACACATGTTTTCAGGGTGGCCCGTTCGTGCGGGAGAAACGGTTTGAGAATTTAAAGTGGCGTTGGTTTTGAGGTTTGGATTGCCCATGCTTAAGAAGGCAAGGTGATGCTAGGACTGCAAACCCTGTCTTGTCTGTAGGTATCGCGAGGACTTTCGCCTAATAATATCTTCGGCAACGCTGGAGGCAGAGAAATTTTCGGTGTATTTTGATGATGCACCGATATTTCGGATCCCAGGAAGGCGGTTCCCAGTGCAGATTTATTACACGAAGAGTCCTGAGGCTAACTTCTTAGATGCTGCAGTCGTGACCGCTCTGCAGCTACACTTCACGCAGCCTCCAGGGGACATCCTTCTCTTTCTCCCGGGTCAGCAGGAAATCGATGAGGCCGTCGAGGAGATCCAGAGGCGGTCAGTGATTGTTGTTTAACAGCGCCTTCGCTACACTTGCGCCGCAGTTGCTGCTGCCTAAGCTGGAGCTAGGAGAGAGCTTATTTTTATACGCCATCGCTGCCTTTTTACTGTTGCGTCTTCCCGCCTGGTGTGGTTGACGGAGTTTGTTGTTTTGCACAGTACCACGATGGCCCTCTCGATTTGTCGGAATACTGTGAAAGGTGTTCGGTCCGGCGTCATATGTCACTTGTTGCTTCAGCTTGAAAGGCCGAGGGACGGAGGCTGCGGAGTTAATTGTGCTACCCTTGTATTCGTCTCTCCCAGGGGACCAACAGGCTCGGGTGTTTGAGCCGACTCCGCCAGGGGCGCGCAAGGCTGTCTTTGCCACCAACATCGCCGAGACATCGATTACCCTTGAAGGAGTTGTTTACGTGGTGGATTGCGGCTTCTGCAGAGAAAACCAATACAGTGCCAAGACAGGTGAGCCACAGCCGTCCGCCGATGCGCACAGGAGCAGCATGCAATAACCCAGCCGCAGGGAGTGGAAGGTACGCGACAAGGTAGACAGATGTGATAGGGCTGACAGGGAGGAACGCAGCGAGGAAATCCTAGCCAGGGCGATCCTGAATGTACGCCCACAAAAGGGCCGTATTAGCCCTCTCGGCGACTGAGGCCGTTGTCTCGAGAGTTACAATGGATCCATTATGCGCACTTATCTGCGTCAGACTTGGGTTGGCTGTATGAGGGGCATTGGGTTATTGTGCAATGCATTCTTGCGTTTGGGTGCATGCATGCATTAAGGTATGGACGCGCTGGTGACCGTGCCTTGCTCAAAGGCAGCGGCGAACCAGCGGTCTGGTCGCGCAGGGCGCGTCCGTGCTGGGCATTGTTTCCGTCTGTACACCCGATACTCTTTCGAGAAGGAGATGGAGGACGCAAATGTTCCTGAGATCCAAAGAGCCAATCTCAGTCATGTTGTGCTCACCCTCAAAGGCCTCGGCATCGACGATCTCCTCAAGTTCGACTTCATGGACCCCCCAGCCCCAGAAGCTCTCATAAGTGCCTTGGAGCTTCTCTATGCTCTCGCCGCCCTTAACGATCAGGTGTCCCTAGACTCCTACACATAAAAACATAAAACCCGTCGATGCTGCTTGGAAAGCGGAGAGGACAAACACGTTTCACTGTAGCTCAGGACTAAAGGCTGTGAACTATTGGTATTGCATATCTGTCTCTGTGGTGGCTTTACGTTTGGCATCTAGAGCATAACCTTGTTCTGCGTGGTTTGCTCTGAAAGAGGCACCAGACCCTCGATGTGATGGCGTCATGCTGCCTACTGGGATTCTCCACCTGTCCTGCAGCGCGAGAGGGGCACAAGGGCCTTGCTGAGCGCTGTTGTTCTTGCAACAGATATCATCGTAACTATTTACGTTCTCAACCTCTTTGTGATGTGGGTCGGCTCAGGGGGAGCTCACTAAGCTTGGTCGGCGAATGGCTGAGTTTCCGCTAGACCCTATGTTCAGCAAGTTCATTGTAAACTCCGAGAAATACGGATGCGTTTCCGAGGCATTGACGGTGTGCGCCATGCTGGGCGTGGGAAACATGCTCTTTTACCGCCCTAAGGACAAAGCCATTCACGCAGACAACGCCAGGAAGACATTCGCAAAGCCAGGCGGAGACCCCTTGACTCTTCTTAACGTCTATGAGCAGTGGCTAGACACAGGTCAGTAGCTACGCCGTTAGTGCTGCTGCTGCACTGGCTTGTGCTTCTCCCCCAACCCCAGCGTTGCCCAGCACCCCGACACATAGACATTCGCTTTCCGTTGCGCAGCTAGCACACAAGCTATCCGTACTAGCTGTCTAAGCTCCAATCACCCTAGGCAGCAGATAAGGCTGTAGGGCCAAGTGCCAGCACCGGCGTGACCTTATTAGTGTGCGAGCATCTGGCAGGAGTTCGTAAGCATCTGTGCAAGCACTTATGCGTGCAGCACGATGCGTACAAAAGCACATATCTGATTGCACTACTACGGTAAACAGATGTGACCTACGCTGTCCGGTGCAGGCTATTCGGTGGCTTGGTGCTACGAGAATTTTGTGCAGCATCGGTCAATGCAGCGCGCTCGAGACGTGCGAGAGCAATTGCAGGGACTTCTGGAGCGAGTTGAACTCGAGGAGAAATCGTGCGAGGGTGCTGATGAACCCATCCGAAAAGCCATCACCTCTGGCTTTTTTACCCAGGTAGGTGACGGCGCATTTCCCTATCTGCCATAACTTGGGTATCGCGGAAGATGCGTCGGATCAGTAGGTAGTGGGCGTTGACGTCCCGGGAAGTAGATGCAAAGCCTTTATATAAAAATGCCGCATATGTATTTTATATTAAACTACTCACTAGGACTTTTACCTTATGGGCCAGCTAGCCAGGCTGCTTGGCCAGCGAGTGAACTTACAAAGTAAGCACGCATCATCCTGTCTTTGTGGTAAATTCGTGGTTTATTCCTGCTGTTAGTTGCCCGTGTCTTGAAAGGTTCATGCTCTCCGCAGGCGGCGCGGCTGAATCGCCACGGCAGTTTCACTACGTTGAAGCATCCGCACACGGTGGAAATCCATCCACACTCTTCTTTGTTTGGGCAGTATCCACGGTTTGTGGTGTACACGGAACTCGCCCTGACAACGAAGGAGTATATGCGCAGTGTCTGCGAAGTCAAACCAGAATGGCTCGCCGAAGTCGCTCCCCACTTCTACAAACAACAGGAGCTGCAAGTCGGCAAAATGCCGAAGGCCCTTGGCAGACCCAAACAGGATGACACGGCTATGGGAGCAGCTACATGAGCAGGGCTTCCGAGAATGTTTGTTTTAGTATGTTGCCCCGCCATGCTCACGGTGGCGTACTAAGTTCTACAGCTCAGTCTCACCTGTCAACCCACAACCTAGGTTACTCCAAAACTTGGGGGGAGTAGAATCAAGCGAAACAGAAAAAGATGACAATGGCTAGAATAACTGTCCCCGCTTCAGCACGAGCATGTTGAACTCTTCGCGTAGTGTATTGAGGCTCGCAGGAGCATTGGCAACAGACTAATTGTATTAGCCTGCAGACGTTGCTTCACAAAATGTCTGCAGTCACTGGCAAAGACTACACACACGGCCAACAGACAAAGTTGAACCGGCAAAACGCTGAGCACACAAAACTCTGGGATAGTAGTCAGTGCGCTCGCGCATCTCGACTCCATGTATCAGCCTCCTAAGGAGAGTAAACCGCACATAGGAAGCAGAGCATGACGAAAGTTGTGCCAGCACATCAAGCAGCTCAATTAATTGAAGGACCAGAATTTGGGCTGAACACCTGGACGTATATTCTCTAGATGCTGCTCGCTAGGCGGAGGTTTGCGCCGTGTCGGCAGAAGGGGAGACAAAGTTGTGGCTTACAGTACCAGGTTCGCCTTTTGAAGCAGAAATCTTGTGCCCAAACTTGCTGTGAATTTGTCGGCGTATGTGTTTCGTCGATTCGACGGCCGGTTTTGGGAACTACAGAACTCGCCATGATTTTGTGCGTGTGCGGCTAGTAATACTGCGGCCATCAGGTGGGACAAGAAGCACTGCCTCTTGCGTTACTAAATGAATAGTGCTGTAGTTCTGCGTTGCACACCTCATTCATAAGCTACAACATAGCCCCCATGTTACAGAAGCTATACCATGCACACTAATTTAGAAGAAAGTGTGGAAGTGTTTCCTCGCTTAACTACTTAGACCTTTGACTGTTGTCGGCCAACAAAACACTTGTAATAGCTCAATCATCATCTGTTAGGCTTTTACTTGAAAGGTTCATTTATTTCATTGTAAGTTGTATACGCATGCGGCTTTATTCTAGTGAAAAACTCGGGAGATAGCGGTCTTCATCTGTGGAACACTGTTTTGGCCACGGAGAATACCGGAATCTTCCTTTCGCTGTGGCATCGATGCTTGTTGGCGGCAAGCGAAGAGCGCAGACCGCCTAGAGCTACCTCGAGAAGACTCTACGGTCAAAAGATCTGTGCGACAAACGCAGTGTTTGGCCACAGACTGCCGGAATCATCTGTCACTGCGGGTGCTTGTAAAATTCAGACTGGCTGCCTGATGTTCTCGTATCTGAGCTGTCGCAGTATTTTTTTACATGCGATATCCCCGGAGACTGCGGCTCAGGGCCCCACGGCTAGACTCGCCGTTGGAACTCTGGTGACCGCTTCTCTCCTGTTGCTCAGCCGAATCATTTCCTCGTCCTTCCCTATCATCGGAGCTGTCTGCGCCGGAGTCCCCTGAACTAGTGGAGCTGGTAGGAGGAGAGGGCTCAGCGCCGCCTTCAAAACCGGTTGCCTCCACTCGTTCACGGGCTGCGGCGGCGGCCTTGCGCGCTGCAGCTGCCGCGCGGCGCAGTCGGAACGCTGCTTGTCTGGCTTCCTTCGCTGCGAGTTCCAGGTCCTCAGCAAGCTGAGACTGGTGGTCATCTATTTGCTGATCATACTGCTCACCATCTGACTCCGCACTGCGGGTTGAATTCTCAGAATTCTGGCCTCCTGATTGTTCCTCCTCTTGATTCTGCTCGCTGCCTCTGTCTGGTCTGCCTGCAAATCTCTTTGGGATGAGACCTCCTCGGCCTGATCCCCTACTTGGGTGTCCCCCATCATGTCCAGGCCTTTGAGGTGGACCATGTCCAGGCCTTTGAGGTGGACCATGTCCAGGCCTTTGAGGTTCTTCAGGTTTCTCAACCTTATCATCTTCAGGTTTCTCAACCTTATCATCTTCAGGTTTG
>NW_013564182.1:0-11427 GCF_000499605.1 Eimeria maxima | reverse complement strand
GCTTATTTCAACTTGCGAATGCGGGTTGGGAACAGAGTCCTGCACCTGTTGCAGGAACGGCCTAAGACAACTCGGACGGCATGCAGTTGGTCTGCTTGCCGCTCGACTTCCTCACCAAGATGTGGGGACCTCCCATGTCTTGAAATGAAACTTGGGGCTGCTCCAGTAATGTGTTCGATACGCTGCATCGGCCGTGCAGCGGGTGGATGGCCTGCCGGACTATTTCAGAAAACATCTGAGAACTCTTCCTATAATGGTGCCCACTTCTGCTATTCTCCAAGCCGTGACTTGGTCGAATTCCACAAAAGCTGCGGTATTCGGGAGAGTCTCACCACGGAGCGCATGCATTTCTCCGCTGTCTTCAATTGTGACTTGGCAATGCATGCGAATCCCTTGTGTCCTTTCTCCTTGGGACTCCGCCTCCTCTTCTATGACCGTAAAATATGCAAATGCTGTTGGAGACGTTGAGATTTGCGCTCTTCTCTCGCTTCTCAGCAGACACATGTCAGTGATGCTATCAAGGGAGCCCATCTCCATCCACCACTATGTTGACCAAGGCACGCTTAGGATTCTCTCATGATGAACCGATCAAACTTAAAATCCCCTTCTTACGGTAAGACGAGCCCTTATAGAATTAATATCTCATATACACTCACAATCTTGCTTTTTGGCGTGTACAACCCGCCATTGGCAAAGTGCATCCGCAGAGACTGTGCCAGTGAATAGACCACAAAACTGGACCTTGTCGCCGTACTCTCAGATATTTGACCGACTCGCAGCCTCTGTTGGGTAGCGCCAGCAACACCTAACCATGTATACGAATTTATCTTAACACAGAGTTAGTTCAATGAGGATCTGCAAATTGCAGCTGTCGCGCCCTGGCCTCAAGACTGTTTACCAAGCTGTGAGGAGCGGTGTTTTCCTTAAGACATTTATTAGACGCTTGCTTCTCCAGCTCCTCCCCTCCTCTCGTTCGTCTGCAGTCTCCAAACTTGTGACCTCGCTCACTGCAAAAGAAGCAGGTGAGCCGCTCCACAAATCCTCTCAGCCTTCTGAGTACCGAGTTACGCGGGTGATTTTAGACGGTGCGTTGGATCACTTGCTGTGTGGTACTGGAATTCCCACTGCCAAAATCCACAGGCCCAATATGATGACTTCCAACCCCGCTCCCTGCCTTTCCTACTGCGTCGGTAGACGTGGCAGTTTCTCCAACAGTTGATGGAATACTTACGTATCCAAGAGAGAAAAACTGCCACATCTACTGACAGAGCAGGGAGTGCAGGGAACGAGTTAGGATCACTCATTTCACCTCGTAGTTTCCTGTCTGTCTTGCCTAGCCCGCTACCGATTGTCTTTCGTCCTGTGGCAGCCCTGCCATGAACCATTAATACGAAAGCTCCGATTCCACCGTTGGACTCCTGTTCTTCAGCGGTCGCTACTTGTCTATATGGTACCTTATCGGCAGGTTCCCTTGCTGATGCTTCCTCAACTCGGCCGTGGCCTGCTCCCGTGTTGACCTAGCAATAAGCCTATAACACAGTGCAAACGGCAAAGTTCATACGGGCCAAATGTGCTGTGGAAGGGCAAGAACCTGGCACATACAGACACCATTAACGCGCCTCCCGTTCTAATAATGAACATGTAAATGGCAGCAATGCCTCTTCGGTTGATTGCTTGAGGCGAAAATAAAACTCTAGGGAGGCAAGAAGATCCTTTACTGCCCCGCATACCAGCCATCGTCATTACTGGATGACCTGCAGAGGTGGAGGCATTCTCCTTTACTGCCCCGCATACCAGCCATCGTCATTACTGGATGACCTGCAGAGGTGGAGGCATTCTCCATGAACTAGTTCTGCTGCAATAATATTCTCCCCTGGGATGCAGATATTGAGCTCAATAGAACTTTTTGAACCTCCCAGCGGTTGGACCCCTACACACCAGAGAACATATCCTGGCCAGTCTTCATTCTGCAAGAGAACTAAAATGCTGAGATTTGACAATGTCTGTTGAGAGTTCATGGTAGTGTACTATTAAGCACCTACGGTACTACACACGGCTGCGCAACGGATCAGCCTGCTGTGGCCGTGGGGTTCGTCGTTAGCGCATGCACACCGCAAACCATGGCTTGCTGCCCAGTGTAACGCGGGTTCTGTATTTTATCCGAGGAGTATTCTGATTTGCAGTGGAGCCAAAATACTGAAGATGAAAGTTCCTTAAGTGCAACTGGCCTCCTTCCTTATTCTCCAGGCGTCATGAACTCGGCGGCTCACATCGCTAGAGCTGTGGGAGACGAGGCGGCCTGCCGTGGGTTGCAACTCAACTTGCTGCAATTGAACATATAGGCAGGGCCCACGCAAGCACAAACAGGCCTTCATGGCCGTTCGTTCAACCACTGTAAACGCCTGTTCGATACTTCTGCTTGTGTATGGTTTGTCTAGTATGATCGGGTAGGGGTTCATGCGGCAACTCAAAATTGCTAGCATGCGACAGTACACTACGTAGAAGAACAAACCGGCCTTATCGGGCAGTTAGTACAGGCTCTGTTGACAGTTGTTAAAAGCCCCTGCTTTTGTACCGTTTTTGCACTAGGGCCGGGTGGGGCTACACGTGCGCAGTTTTAATATGCTGACGGACATCGACTAGACGGTTCTACCGCAGCTGCAGTTCTTTATTGTAGATAGTCATCCAGCCCCGTCAGGGTGCCACAGAAGACAATGGGGACGACAGTTTTTGTATAATTTATCAAGGTAAAATCCTCAGAATTTTTTTACTGTTTAACTAGGGGTTGGAAGCTGATCACATCGGTGGGGCTGCCGGTGGCGCATGCAGGCGCTCCGGATGCCAGGTGCCTCTCCCCACGCCTGCGCTCTGATCCACTACAGTACATTTAACTCTTCAAAGTTACTGTTTTGTTTCCACTTTCAAGGGAAATTTTGGCTGTGATTGAGAAAACAATCCATGGGGAGTAGGACGTATCCACTTCGTCCACTATAACTCGGCGTTTAGTGGGTGTGGTGGAAGTGTCAACTGTTTGGTATGCGCCTTGTTAATGTGTGTTATTTTCGATGCTCCATTGTAGATCATATTGCTCCTGCTGACTTGTTCGTATTTATGTCCGTGTGCGTCGACGTGACCCTGGAATATTTTGAAGTGAACGTCGGGTACTTGTAAGGTGGCAAAGCGTCTGGTATTCAGCCGCCTTGTCCCTACCCAAGTCCCCGTAGTAATCCTTCATATATTGATTCCGGCTTCCCGCGAGCTTTTTTACCGGCAGCATTAGTTTTCCTAATGTTGCTTGGCCACCCACAGCGCGATTGTCTCGAACGTTGGGGGTTAAAACGTGGGTGCACACTTAAAGTCACAGTCGGAACAGAGCTGGGTATCCGCGCTATTTTTCGCTGTCTTCCACGTCCATCACGCAATTCTTCCGGCAATGATCTCGGCTTTGAGACACTTCTGATTCCTCCATTTGAAACACATTGCTTATTCCCCCTTTGTGGGTGTTATTTTTCTTTGTTGTGCCATCTGGCTGCTCGCTCGCTGCAAGATTCGCTTAAGCTAGTATCCTTGTTTCTGTTGAAATGCGGTTTTGTGGTATTCAGTTGTATATGTCAGACATTTTGCTATGGAATGTGTTGCGGTCTTCGCACTGGCGGAATGAACGGTGGGGATGTTGCCTCGCGTTGCGTTGTGGGCATGTAGCGCTGTTATCACAGGTGGACGTAGACGGAAGGAGGACGAGCTCTCGGTTCCCGCAGACGCATTGGAACCAAATCATTCAAAGAAGGAATTTCTCGGTTCTAGCGCCTCAACTCAGTATAGGCACATGTATTACGTCAATGTACTTAAAGCTGTAGCGGGTGGAAGTGGTCTTTTGACCATTTGCAGGATGGTCGGAGGGCCTTTAAAAGGCTGTGAACGTCAGATTGGCATTTCGCACTAAAATAGTCACGGAGTTGACGAATTTGGAGCAGGAGAGAAAGTTACTTTTTCTACGTAGGCAGTAGAAGGTGCACAACCCCCGTATACTGGCCGCATACATGGAAGCTAATGGGCTGGAGGTGGGGAACAAGGGGAAAGTGATGCTGCAGTGAATGCGCCAGCGGAACGAAAGCAATAGATAGCTGACGGAAATACAGAGGTGCAGTCAACACAGGAGTGGAGCAGTCTGTTTGACTAGATTGGAATTGCACACTGGTATCACCGCCCTCAGTCAGGGTAGTACCGACAACAGGATGGTGGGGAGTTAGCGGCAACCGGTCCAAAAAAACATTTTCTCACCAGCGGGGCTCCCAGAGGCTGTATGCACAGGGTAGGGCCTAACAAGTGACGAGGCAGCGGCGATTCGCGGCCAGAGTAAATAAATGCTTCGTTGATTGAATTTGATTGGGATCCTACTTAGTTGATGGGGTAGTAGCTGCCGTTGGCCTTGCAGGGAGTGCCCGGTTGATAGACCCTATTATGGAGTGTTTGGCAGACAACAGCATTGTAAACAGAGCATCCACGCTGCTCCGCACATTTCCTGCTTCGTCTAGGAGCGCCTTGAGCGATATTTTCTTGCCAGCTGACTCCAGCATCACGGTTTCTGAGAAGGAAGGGCTTGGAGGTGTTAGCTGGATTATTTGGTTTAACAGAGCAACAACCCCATGTAAATAGTCCATTACTTTTACGAGTTTCTCCATCGCGTTATACTGAGCCACAGGAACAAACATCTACGGGAGGCGATGTTTATGAAATAATAGGAGTAGGAGACGACCAACCAAATAAAGCGTCGAAATGTTTCCATGTCAAACACTAAGCAAGAGGAGGTGCACCAACGAGAACAGTCTAGGGAAGGGTCGTTGCATGAGTTAAGTTCACTTACACTTTCGTCAGTGGCCTTCTTCATAGAAGCCATTATGAATTTCGATTGTTCTTGGGGGCTGGTTAACAGACTTTCAGACTTTGTGGGCTCCTCCTTCTTCCGTTCCTTTTTCCTGTCTTCGTCTTCTTCGTCTTCGTGTTGCTCTCCTTTAGGGCTTGCGGGAGCAGCGGACTCCCTTTTATGCTCTGCCGCCTCCTCTTTATGTTCAGCTTTTTCCTCGTCCTCTTTATCGGGTTTGCCCTTGCTTGCATTATCATGCTCTCCGTGGTGGCCGTGGGACTCTTTTCCTTCGTGGCCACTGGCTTTATCACCCTTCTTCTTCTCGGCTTTGCTCTTTTCTTTACCGCCTTGCTTATCGTCTTCGTCATCACTGTCGTCATCACTGTCGTCGTCTCCAGACGACTGTACAAAGGATGCCTCACGAGTGCCGTCAAAGGCAAACAGTGCAGGGTGCAGCTGCAACTGCCGCTCGTCTGTGTCATACAACGAAAAAGATGCTTGCGGAGCAGCAGCCTCATCTTTGCTCCTCATGCCTATGGCCTGGCCGACATCAAAGTTGTTCCTTCGCCCCACCATGAACGCTTGCGTTTCTCCCCCGCTGAGTACCAGCACGGCTGCGCACATGGATAGCGCGTTCACCGGTCGATAGCTCTGCATCTTGAACAGCATATGCTCAAAGAGGACAAGGCTACACGGTTGGAGAGGTTGTCCAGCTGCTTCTAGAATTTTGAATATGCAAAAGGCAGAGATATTGTTATGTCGCGGTTGGAAACGTTTCCGGTTTCCCAAGAGGGCCTGAAATAAATCGGCGCTGAAGAAAAACGTCGTACCACAATTTCGGCGACTGCCACGTGAACCCGAAATTAAGAAAGGCGACAAACTGTACTAACTAAGAGAGGCTTAAAACAACTTCAAGGCGTTCACAGTCATGCAGTCACCTGGACCTTGAGCTCTGTCGGCAGTGAGCCACTGGCGTCTGAAGTGGGGCTCGTGGTAAGAGGCCCGTCAGATTTTCCACAATCTGTGTTTGATATAAGGCGGACTTTGAATTACTCTGCCTCACATTTAAGTCTTTCAATATTCAGCCAAAGTATTCTTCGCAATTCAGCCGCAACAGCTACCACACTGCTGAAACTGACCGGCGCTGAGGCCACCGCCGGCGGCTGCAGATCGACCTTGTGACGGTATTCTGCAAGTGTGGTTCGCGTTAGGAAAGAAATACGTTCTCAATAGAGACAAAGTAGTGGAGAATTCTTTTGTGGTGCTCGTCGTTACTATGCAGCTCAAACGCAATGACATTTCGTGAATCGCTTCCACAACTGCCTGGCGCACTGCGCTGGACAAAAGCGAGGACCATGGGCTCCAAGTGACTAGATCACACATACTGTACAATCTGCCATATCCATACCCGATGTATTTAACGATTTTCGAAGAACTTCATGTAAGGGAGCTTCTTTGGAGTTGAGATAGGCCTGTTTGTCTCTCACATCTGTATAGCCGCCAGAATCGTCACTGGGGCTCGCAGACTCTTCAGCCTTGCGTTACCATCTACGCCATTGCTCCATAATCGACTACTCTTGGATGAGTTCAACAACATATAGGCTGTTTAATCCAACTCTTTATATGTACTACTGACGGCATCACACGCCTGTGTCCTCCCAGGGTCTGCCGCGTAGACAGGTGAACAGGCTGCCCTGCTTAGAAGCAAACTGGGCTCCTGGAAACACCTAGACAAGCGCCAGGACAAGCTCCTTCACCATGTTGAGCAACTAGTGAAATTATGCATGCCTACACGTGCGAATAAAACGAAACAGCAACCCAGCAGGCAGTAATGAACCCCCGTTGCGCTCAGCGTGTAGCGAACACCTCACTGGAAACACCGCGCAGAGGTAAAAATCAATTCGATCGTAACGATCATTGCACTAATACAAGCATGACCCCTCTGCAGCTAAAGTTCCTCAAAGTGAGGCGGCTCATGCTACAGGCTACATCTATTACTACGGCTAGCTAGTGGGGTGCTATGCAGCCGCCCGCTCCATCCAAAATTGAGTTCTTTATAACGAGTATGGCTTATTTACACAGTAGGATCACAAATTCCCCGCTGTGCCATTGAGGATCACCAACGACCCTTCATGGTTTGAACCTATCATAATTCACAACTCTGTGAAAAAGGCGAAATTATAGCCGTACACGCAAGCATCCGCTGTTCCGGCCCGGGATTTTTCCGAAAAGAGTGTAAAAACACGAGAAGACGCAAATCCTACAAGGCACTGCGGCCCATTGCGAATAAATTTTCCTGGCTAAATGCAGGCTAATTGCAGGGCTAACGCCACGCGGCTCACTTGCTAGAGCTCACGCAAATTCGTATGCATAACAACTCCCACTATTGCTCTTGGTCTCGTTAAATCCAGCAGCTGGAATTCCAGAGATCACCAGTCTCAACTCTTGTAACTCCTGCTCCGTTCATTAGATCCATCTGATGTTTTGCCAAACGTGTCACGCATCGTGGCCAGATGACGTAATATGTAACTCCCACAATGGGCTGAGTAGAGTGCAAGGACGCAGTTTCACGGAGAAGCGGCATGTTAATCCATGACTTCGTTAAGCTGCGTAGGGGAGCCAAAAGACTATGAGAGCCTCCTCATGTAGATGCAGCATGGATTGCTGCGTGACGGTTTGCGCAAAAAAAAGACAAGAAACCGATGAAAACGGAGATAAGCAAGGCGTCGAAGAAACAACGTCAGATTACTCTCCTCCATGCATATCTTCGTTTCCACATGAAGCCATCCCATCCATACCCAATCAGCATGTTCAATGGGCTAGCTCTCTGCCTCTCTCTGAACCCAGTTTGGGCCGACAAGACTTTCGCTGTTAAACAGAGTCTGACGGTTCCTCTTGCCCACGCGAACGCAGGTCAGGGGGCCCAACGGTGGGAGGTCGCCCAAGAGGGGTAAGCTCGTCCTGCGGAAGGTTGTAAGGACGCTCTCGAGTACCCTCAGCTGAGGACAACGTAGTGGTGTCCCCCCAATCTAGGCGGTTCCGGTTATGCGGAGCAGGCGGAAGAACACGATGTTCAGGAACTGTATCTATAGAGCCGGCGAAAGGCTGTGGTGGCATTTGCGGGGACACCACAGGAGGCTGCTCGTCTCTGGTGGGAAGGCCATTAGAAAGGGCAGCTTGGACCGGCGGGTGAGGCTGTCGAACTAACTGCTCCCAAGATGGGATTAGATGCCGCCTTCCCTGAGACCAAAACCCCTGTGGTGGAATGGTTGGCGCAAATGGACTGCGCATGAAGGGCTTAGTGACAGAACGAATGGGGGGAGACCAGCTGGGGGCTTGGAAATCTGGCTGCTGGCCACCTTGATGTCGTCCCGGTAATTCGCGAGAAGCTGTCCATGTGGGTTTCTGCACAGAGGAAGGAGGCGTTGCATGCCGTTGATATGGTGTGCTGAACTGGTGCTGAGAGGCTGTAGCCCCCCTCTTGCAGTTCGGTTGTGACAACATCTGGGCATCAACCGCTCTACCAGAGCTATGCCCTGCATGTGAGGCACCTCGACAGCGGACTCCAGTAGCTCCATCCGCAGCAGTTCGCTTGCGCTGTGCACCAGGCAACAACTGGCCTCCAGCCTTTTCTACGGCGACATCGAGTCTATTTAGTAATACCTTGTATTCGGGGAGTGGCTCAGTGCCTTTCACTACCTCCTCCTTGGGAATGAGCAGCCACACTCCTGTCCTTTCCTGGCTGGCTAAGGCAAAATGCCGATGTACTCTGTCCCGGATGAGATGGTACCTGTGCTCCTCCCACAGAGCCGTCAAAATCCTAATTTCGTCATCCACAGCTCTCCGAAGCACCTCTTCAGAAGACTTCTCCGCATGCTCTTGTATCCTCGAAAGGCTTTTGGTGCAGTATTTGCCCACGATCCTCATTGTTGTTAGAAGTGTCAACGTCCTGAATTTGCGCTTGCGTGTTTTCACTGTTTCGGTACAGGGCCTTGGAAGCTTGATGTTTAGGACCAGGCGTTCCATCGCACTAATGTTTGTACGAACTGCTTCTGCCTGTGGACTCTCAACCCTGATAGGGAGGACTGTCCAAATAAGATCTAAAAGAGATTCACCCGCTTGATAACGCAAAGGCTCGAGGTCTCGTGGAACAAGCGAGAGAGCAGCCAAATCGAACGTAATTATTCTTAGCACTATGAAAGCCAAATTAAAGGCCTGATCGGCCTGGAGGGCAGATAACAATTTGGTGCATAAGGACGCGTTCGTTTGCATCCACTTGAGCACGTTCGTTGCCTGCGTTTTCGCTGATTCCGGCATCTCCCGTCCTTCCCATTGACGCAAATCATCATAAAGAGACCCCTCTTCAGCTAGTCTTGCAACGGGTGCACCTAGAAGCAAAGTGACTAGATGGCGACGCGTCTGTGAAACCTCACCCGCCGCTTTAGAGTATGTATCTTCACGGGGCTTTCGCTGCGGAAGCCTCAAGTTCTTTGGCAAAGAGGCACTTCCGGCACCTTGGGCTTCTGGAAAAAGACGAATATTCTGCCGGTGTGGAATAGTAGGGAATCTCGTAGGAGCCGCCTGTGGATCCCATGGCCCGAGTGCTCGCGTGCCCCCCCCACTGCCTCGCACAGCACCTGGCAGAACACGCCAAGGTCCGGCAGAATCTTCGCCATTCACCTCTTCGTTTTCATTATGTGGAGATTTGCTTGCAGCCGAGATGCAAGCCTGATCCTCCTGACCTGCTAGTGCTCTGGGAGGCGCGCCCGCTCTCGGGTTGGAGGGGAGGCGGTGCAAACAGCGCAGCAGCCAATAAGTCAATGCCAACATGACAACAGGAATAACCAACATGCGAGGAGAAAAAACCCATGAGCGCCTCTTATTGCTTGGCTGCTGCAGTGTGAGGGGTCCGCCATATTTGACAAAGTGCGTAGGTGAAGGAAGCCTTGACTGAGTTTCATGATGATCCAGGTGGCCTCTGGGAGGGTTTGCCTCCGTCTCGCGAGAAAAAGCTGGTGCCAATTCCATCTTTCCCCGGATGGAAGCCTCTAAGTCGTTGAACTCTCCATTACGCACCACTTGGTGCAAGGCAGACGAGCAATGCCCACCAGCAAGACGTCTTCCTCTGCGGAATGTGATAGACGGCCATGTCATACCAATCAGGCAGGGGAAAAATCTGGTACTTAACCAAATTAAGGGGGAAATATGGTGTGCAAACTACTACAGTGTTAGTTTCATCAGACTTCCCTGGAGATACGTAGTTCATGCACGTCGATCGAGTGCAGGATATGCAATCGGGGTGGGAATCGACCGTCTAGCTCCGCGAAGGCCAATATGACCGCAGTTAAAGTTGAAATTAAACTCCAAAATAAGCTAAGATTAAGTGGCAAGGATATAAAATGAGGTAATATCCGTATGGTATGGCGAGCCGCTCTGCTTGTTTACGATGAAATTAAAGAAACGCCTACAGCCCTTTAGCCGCAAAGCCTCGGAAATCTCATTTCCATACAACTTTATGGTACATGTTAAATAAAGGAAATGCACGACATCTTAGGGGCTGCTGTGGGAAAAGCCAGTCACAACTTGAGCTGTGTTGTCGTGCTCTCTGGCAGCAAGGCAAGCTCGGGTTTCAAATGTGACGAATCTTCATTGTGGGATTTAAACTAAGTGCATGTGGAGTTGTTAAATTGTCTCCAGTTTTAACGGGATATTTACATTCACTTTGAATTTAACAAGAATCAGTACCTTTGTGAGTCAGTATTTCCGCTCGTGGTTCCCCGCCTGCTGGCGTGCAATTGAAAACGCTCCATCCACCTTGTGGGCAGTGGACAAGATACTGTCTGCCAGTTCATCCGCGAACCCATTGCTGCCGCAGGACCCATTTTGCCACCCCATAAGTGGCTACAGGGTTGTAAAGTTTTGTGACATGCAGGAAAAACGAAAAATGGAGATGGCCTTCCGAGAACCCTCAGTTACGGCACTCATCCACTCGGAGTGTAGGTTGCCGTGCTGTTTTCTGTCATTTGCTAAAATGGCTTGCCTGCAATGAGTTAATAAGCGGAACTTCTGATACACTCATAAATTATTTCACCCGACTCCGCTTAAAGGGCAAGACGGGCAGAATCATGATACCCAACATGCAACCTAGTGGGTGCCATGCGGGCACAGCACACACACACAATCCTGTGTGGGGCATGAACCCCTACCCGACCCTACTGGACAAACGGTTGGCAAACAGGTTCTCAAAGACAACCAAAAATGTCTGTACATACCGCCATGAAGGCCCGTTTGCTTGTGTAGGTGGGTGGACGTTGAATTCCAACAAGTTGCGTTGCAACCCACGGCAGGCCGCCTCGTCTCCCACAGCTCTAGCGATGTGAGCCGCCGAGTTCATGACGCCTGGAGAATAAGGAAGGAGGCCAGTTGCACTTAAGGAACTTTCATCTTCAGTATTTTGGCTCCACTGCAAATCAGAATACTCCTCGGATAAAATACAGAACCCGCGTTACACTGGGCAGCAAGCCATGGTTTGCGGTGTGCATGCGCTAACGACGAACCCCACG
>NW_013564181.1:0-11161 GCF_000499605.1 Eimeria maxima | reverse complement strand
ACCCCCTCCCCCCTGCTTGGAAACTACAGCATTTGGGCGTTTCCTCTGCTCTGTGCTTTTTTTGTTTCTTGCCTAGATATTGACATATATACGTGATGCTTGCAATACACTGAAACGAAGTGGTGTAGAGATCGTTGCAGGTGGCGCCATTGCCTTCTTTTCTGCTTCATCCCGCCATATCGGTGCAACAGGGAACGAAAGCAAAGAGAATGTTTCTTTACACTGAGTATGGGCAGTCCTTCGCGGGATGCCACAAGACTGCGCCTATACCCTGAAGCCGGTTCTTTGATACAACGATCTTCGACGTGAAAGACAGCATTTTAAGCTTTCTATGTCTGGTGGAGACTGTGCGAGACAGCATGAGATGGTGTCTTCGCCTTGTGGTTTTGATGCTTACATGTACATGGAATCGGGGGCATTGTCCCCCTTAGCAGAGCTGTCTCCCCATCTACAATGTGATTGTCCTGGTTAGCTTAATGTACTTAGGGAAAGGCTGGATACATGGAATTCCTAAGTGAAGGGCAAAATAGCAGCCAGTCATAATGCCAGCAGTTGGGATGCCGGAAGTGTGCGTGAGGAATCCGCGATCGCTCGTGGTGTGCAGAAAGAAACAGTGGTAGGCTTTAAATCATGGGTGTAACTATAATGTATAAATAACGAAATACCAAGGGTTGCGTCTTTTCAGTCGGATGAGTCGGCTTCGCCCGCCTCAGCTGTCGTGAATAGGCCCAAGGGCCCCCAACCACCATCAGCTCGAGATTAACCACCTTTGGCGATCTTCATCGCGATGTGAAATGCCGGCGAAACGCAGTTAGTTTGGCTCCAATAAAGTTAATAACCTATTTAATTTGGTAGCAAAGACCTGTAGTGGCAACGGGATAAGGTATGCTGATTGGTGGCTCACACGACGCAGAGGGATAGGGGCCCACCGTGCCTTCCTGTGTCTCATGACTGCACTGCGTTGAGCAGCCGTCTACAAATCTTTCGCCGTGTATTTCTTACCTCCCTCTGCATATCAATTAATGGCCTTGTGGCAGGGTGCGCCATATTGGTGCATTACTTCCCTGGGCAAGCTCGACTCACTTCTTACTCGTACTCGGGCTCCCTTCGATGTCTTCTTTAGCAGGCTCGCAGACAGCGCCTATCGCCTGATTGCCCCCCGGCCAGGGGCCCCCAAGGGTGGAGAAGGCC
This sequence comes from Eimeria maxima, assembly GCF_000499605.1. Taxonomy (NCBI): domain Eukaryota; phylum Apicomplexa; class Conoidasida; order Eucoccidiorida; family Eimeriidae; genus Eimeria; species Eimeria maxima. The sequence goes on along the minus strand of NW_013564181.1, from coordinate 9,970 downwards.
CCTCTGCTGGTGCGGGGTGCCGTTCTCTGAGGGTCCTTCTGGTGCTACTCTGGAGAGGCTCATTGAAAGTCGCCCACCTGTAAGCCCTGGGAACAGCGACCGCTGCAGAGTGAGGACCAGCAGCAAAATCTGCTGTTTCTGCAGCTGTTTTAGTGTACAATATGGCTCTATCGTGCAGGTTGGTGTCGTTTTCTGTGTGGCTTCTGTGTCTCTGGGTTGCTCCTGGGGCCCCCCAGCCCTCCAGCCCTCAGCAGATCCTCAGCCCACCGATGCCCAGTCCTCCTGCCGGCGCATTCGACAAATCGCCGGGTACAGCACCTCCCACCAGGTCCCTCACCAAAGAGTCCCCGAAGGCCTCTCGCGGGGCTTCCCCGACATTGCAGGACGTGTGTGGGGCCCCCGAGGACTTGGCTGCGTGCGACATCGTGCGAGATGGCGTCTGCATAATATCTGGGGGGTATCTTCGCCTCATGCGGCGTCGCCGCTGGCGCGGAAAATGGAGGACCCTGAAGGGTGCTCCACGGGGCCCTCCCGAGCCACGGTGGGTAGACGGCCTGCGCATAGTCAGTGGTGGAGACATCGAAGTGCGGGGGGCAGTAGTTAAGTGCGATGGGGCCGCAGGTGCTGCGGAGGCAAGAGCTGTCTGGGGCCTGCGCCGCCGTTTGCGGGGGAGGAAGGGGGCCCTTGTAAGCTCCCGCGGCTTGCGTCATCTGGGCTTGAACCGGGATGGGGGCACCGTGAGTTTGGGGGCCTCGTTGGCCTCTAGAGGGCTCCACGTGCTCACGCAGCGCATTGAACTCTGTGCCCGCGGCAGCATTCGACTGCTGGGCCCCGCAAAGCTGCACTGCAGCGAGACAGTGCTCTGGGCGGGGGACAACGTCACGATAGGGGAGGCGGCTGAGGTGACAGCCTCTGCGACGGTCTCCTTGCGAGGGCCCTTAAGCCCGCGGGGCTCAAGAACCCCCCCCAGGGGTCCATCCTCCCCTCCTGGGGGCCCCTCGTCTGATGACAACTCTTTTGCCGCCTTGGCTGCAAGTCCGACGCTTGACAACGTTGCCGCCTTCCTTCGGCAGCAGCTCGCGCTGGGGGCCTCTGTTGTCGACGTTGGCTCCGGGGGGCATGGAGGGGAAGCGATTCGGGGGAACCTCGACCGCGCGGCTGTCAGAAGTATTCATGATGCAGCTGCAGCCCCAGCTGCAGCTGAGAATGAAGAGGGCCCTTCTCCGGGGACTCTGCATAAGAGCCCCGGAGACCCTCAGCCACGAGGGGGGAGTCATGGGGGTCTCGGTGGCGTATTAACAGACCGCTGCTCAGCGAGTGCCTTCAGTGAGCGAAACCGCATTCTGACGTGTCTGCTGATGAAGTTGTTGCCTGCCGCTGCAGACACCTCAGACCTTTTCAAGTGCAGGCAGCTGCACAATTTACGGCCTGCTGCTGCTGTGCTACGGATGCTGCGGAATCCTCGTTGTAGGTAGTCCCGTGAGGGCCCCTGCTGCGCTGAGGGGAGACGTATTTTTGCCCCTTGTAGCTGGAGAGGCAGGTGTACTTTATAAGAGTGGTGTTGGGGGGCCCTTGGGGAGCCTTCAGGACGACTGGAGCGTGCCCTCCGCGCAGGGGAATGAGCATCGAGGGGCACCTAGGGGTGGCGGGCTGGTTGTTGTTGTGGCGGGGCGGCAGCTTTCTGTTGAGGGTCAGATAAGTTCTTCTGGAGAGCCCGGCTGGGGATGCGAGGCGCAAGGGACGCCATCCCCAAAGGGCCTCCGGCAGGCCCGGTCAGCTGCAACGGCCCCAGACGTGGGGCTTAAGAGCTGGAGAGGCGCTGCGCCTCTGAAAATACTTTTCGGCAATCTCTTCAGGCGGTCTGCAGAAGGAACGCAGGCCGTTGGCAGCGGTCCTGCAACAGAATCAGCAGCAGGATCAGAAGAAGCAACCTGTGCAACCGCAGGCAGCGGGGGCTCCATCCTGCTTATGGGGGAGTCTGTCGTTTTCCCGAGCCCTATGAGGAGTGGACGGGTGTCCGCGGCGGGCGGAGGCTGCACGCGGGGCCGCCCTGAAGCCTGGGAGGGGGCCTCAGGAGACCCGACGAGCATGGTGACTGGTACGCAGGAGGCGGCCATTGGAGGGTTGTGTGCCGCAGGGGGAGGAGGGCGCATAGCCATATATGCTGAACAGCCGCATCCCCTGGACCCGGTGGTAAGCTAATGAAGAATTTTGGGGTATACTTAGAGCAACCTGCCGCGTTTGCTACTGGCTGTTCTTCACTGCCGCGCCCCCCTTTCAATGCCCCAGTGAGGCTTCTGAATTTTGTATACGTAGAAAATGTGTACATTTGCTGGTTTATACGTCTATATCCTAGCAATGGGTTTAATGCGTTTGCAAAACCCCATTAACTATTACGAAGTGGTCGTTGTGTGAAATTGATGCAGTAGTTTATTTCCGCAACATGGCTGTCTCGACACCAGCACCTCTAGGAGGGCCAGCGGAGCGCCTGGTGGATTCTAACGGCAGCATGGGGCAAGATGTGATGGGTCTCTACTCTGTGGACCCTCGCATGCCCCCATGGCCCTTAGTACTGTGGCATCTGTGCTCTGCATTAGTGGTTATGAGGTGTTGCTGGTGCGCTGTCTGGCGGTCGCAGGTCCTGGCCCCGGGGGGTTGCGCGCTGCGGAGCAGCCGCCTCGACTTGTTGCCTTGTCTTTGTGGGGGAGGTGGCACTATTTATTCGAGGGCACATCGCCGGCTAGTGGTTGCAAACAAGCTCACAGCAATCGCTGCTGCTGCTGTTGCTGCTGCAACTGCTACTGTGAACCTCTCGCCGAGCAGATGGGGCCCGGGCACTCGCGGGCAACAGGCCAGCCCCCATGCTTTTGACCCAAAAGCCAAAGAGGGACAGGAAGGAACGGGCAGCCCCTGGATAGGTGATGCCCGAGATGCCGGGGGCGCCCCTCCAGACATGGTTTTGGGGCCGTCGGAGTTGTCCCCTGGAGGGACCCCGTCAGGGCTAGAGGCCCTGGCCGTGCTGAGTGTACAGCCAACGCCACTTCCGGTACCGCTTTATGCCCCCACTCTGACGCTTGCGGTGGAAGCTGCGGTGGTGACGCTGAGGGGTCGAAAGCAAAGGGGCGGGGGGGCCCACGTTGCGGCCGACAGCATGGAGGACCCCCTCAGTGCTTCAGACACTCAGCAGCCCAGGGTAGTGGTGGGCAGTCTGCTGCTGCATGGAGGCACTCGAGGTCTGTAAAGAATAAGCTGCAGAAACCAGCCGCCCCACGGCACCGACAACTCTCAATCAATGCACTTGACATATCACATGAAACGGTAGATGCTGCGTGTGTGTCGCGCTTTCTGGCATTGTGCTTCCAACCAACAATCTTTTTGGTGTAGAGGGGGGCTGTTAAGGGTCTGGAGGCTGTTACCTTGTGTATTGTTGTGTTTCTATATCTTGGCAGGCTCAGCGCTACACGTTCTCTCGCCGCTCCATCTGCACACAGCGGAGGGCAGCCTTCGCCTACGGCAGCGCAGCTCTCTTGTATTGGCGCCGTGTGGAAACAGCGAAGAGGAGGGGACGGGGAGTACCGAGGGGGCCCCTTGCATGCAGAGAGGAGTGGCAACGTCTAGCAACCCTCTACTGGGGCCCACGTCTCTTGTGGTCTCAAGTGCTGCCTCATTGTCTGTCGGCGAGGGCGCTGCAGTGCACATTGTCCCTGGGGGACGAACATTCCACTGTGGGGGGAGAGATCCCGGCGCTGCAGGAGCCTCCCAGCAGCACGGCGTGCAGGAGACTGGGCCCGTGGCTGTAGGGTTGCTTGCCGGGGAACAACTGTTGCTGCACGGGACCATCAGCCTGGGGGCAGCTCCCAGTGACTGTCTGCCTGCGCCCCTGAGGAAGACACCTGTGCTGCTGTTTGGGGGTCGTGAAGTTTCGTTACGCGGGGAACAGCAACTAGATCGCCTCATTCTTCTGAGTCAGGGGATCGTGACGCTGGCTGGCAGCTGCACGGTTGGGGGCCCCCACCGCTGCAACGCTCAGCCCATTCCGCTTATATACGGGAGACCCGCTGCAGGCAGCCAGGCTTCGAGTCCCCGCAGCAGCATATGCGATACCTTGGAAGAATACACAAAGATACACGTTGCGCCACATCTACAGTCCGTTGCGGAGGCAGCGAGTTTCGCTGCCACTCAAATGACACCAGAACGGTATCCTGCTGCTGAGGAGGAGCTCCTGGCAACCAGCCAACCGTTCCCCAGCAGTCTTATTACGGCCCCATCGGCAATACGGGATTTACAAGTGGGGGCTACAAGGTCCCTCCCAAGCGGGACGGAGGGTCAGGCCAGCAACACGTTTCAGGCTTTTGGGAGGCGCTGCGCGTTGTCAGCCTTTGCCAATAAGGAGCTGGCTGAGGAGACCAGTCTACACGAGACTCGGTTCCAGCGACTGATTCGATGTGTGCGCGGTCTTGTTATTGACGGGGAGCAGACAGCTTTGGTGGGATCCGACATACCGAGCCTGCTTTCAAGAAGGCAAGAGCCTTCAACAGACAAGCGGCCTGCTGGAGTGTATGAGCCCTTGGCCAAGGGTGACTCCTCTTTTGTTGGAAAGAGGCCTTTGACAAGTGAGAGTCCACATGTAGATCCACTGGGAAGGGTTTGGGAGTTGGCGTCTATGGGTCTAAACGAGCCGAGAGGCACCCTACGGCGAGGCCGTCGTCTGCTTGAGGAGCGGCTATCCCAGCTGCTAAAGCCGGACATATCGCCGGATTCTCTGGAACAGCTCCCTCTTGAGGCTCGTCCCGTGCCTCCATATCCGTCTACTGTCTCTCGCGAAGAAGCAAAGACTACAGAAGCGGCAGCGGACGAAGCAGCAAGAGCAGTCGCAGCTGCGGCAGAGGCTGACCTTTTTTCATCGCAAGGGACGCCTGTCCAGCAGGAGACGAAACAGAGTGCGAACCGTGAGTCTGCAGAAAGGGCAGCACCCGCCTTGGCGCCTTTGGGAATTCCGTCATTCTTGTGGCGCAGCCTCTCCTCCTTAGTGCCCCTGGAGTTCGAGAGACCCACACGTTCTGCCAGTGGTTGCTCGGGTGGGATCCTTGCCGTGGGTGAAGAAACAGCCACCCGGGAATACAGGCCCACCAACTTGAGTGCCTTGAGCGCGGTGGAAGCTAGCTCGCTTTTGCATGGGGGTAAGGCGCCGTGGAGCTACTTAGATGCCGCCATATTCGCTGGAGAGAGTCTCCTAGTCGAACCTGGGGCTTCACTTGTTGGGGGGGGCCTTCTGCTCTGCGGGAGCCGAGGCAACACGCAGCTGAGGGGTGTAGTCGATGCCAGCCGACGGGGATGCCAGCCTTTGCACGGTGAGGCATTCGGGAGATCACCTGATATATATGAGCCGTCAGCTCAGCCGTGTTCGCCTTCATGCACGCTTTCCAATTCCCTTAGGTCTGCTAGTGTGGCCTTCATGCACTGTGTGGTGTTCCCTTCTGTTTTTCCATCGAACAGCCTTGCATAGAAACACACAAGATTCTGACGTACTGCTGTTTGCGAATTTGAGGGCTTGTCTTTTTCTCTGCCTGTCCTCATGCAGGACCTGGGGCTGGCAGCCGAGGAGTGGCTGGAGAAGCCTCTTTGAGTGGTATTGATCTCTCTTCTGGGTCCTCTGGGGCTGACCAGGCTGCGTTGTGTGGGGGGGGCGGAGGAGCCCATCTGGGATCAGGCGGGGACGGGGTTCACGCGCTGACTGGCAAGCCGTGCAGGGGTAGTGGAGGCCTCAGCTATGATCGAGGCCCCCGCATTACGCTTCCTGACAAGCTTTCGGTCGTTGGTACGCCTTCTCCCGAAGAGGGGTCGCTGACGGAGAATGTCCCAGTTTTGTTTGCCCCAACAACAAGCGCCTCAGGAGGAGGGGGAGAGCTGGCCCGCGCCGGTAGCGGGGGCGGGTTCGTGTGGGTGCAGGGGCAGACAGTAACCGTGGATGGACAGATAATGGCGGATGGGGGAGGGGGTGAACCGATGCAGGAAGCCATCATAGACGTTGAGGTCGACCCTGACAAGTGCCCGCCTCGATCTTCTCCCATCGTAGAGACCTTCAAGGCCCCCCCAGACGGCATCGAAGAGGCCAATCCCATCGGCTCAGACACCGCATCCGGAGGCATATATTCAGGGAGCGTAACGGGGGTAGGCTCTGCACCAGCTGACGTGCTACAGAAGTCCGAGCCTGCTCTACGTCCCGCCTCAAGAATGGCCTCCTCAAAGCAAAGATCCTTGGCACAGGGGACACCCGAAGCAGCGAAATGGGGCACAGCGGACCCCCACGCCCCTAGCGAAGGGACGCCAACGCTTGACAGTGTCTCTTGCCAGCTCTCTGGGATCCTTGCAGATCCTGCCCAGCTGGGTCAAGGGGGAGGAGCTGGGGGTTCTGTAATAATAGAAGCGGGAGCACTTATGGGCCACGGCACAATCTCGGCTCAAGGGGGCCACGGAGGACGATGCACGGGGGGAGGGGGCGGCGGAGGCGCCATCCACTTCTTGTGGGAAACGTCTTCGCTGTATTGGAATAGAAGCGCTCCTGCACAGCAGGAGCGCGAGCCCGGCAGGAGCGAAACTGGAACAATCACCCGTCCTATCGGCAAAGAAGTAGCAGAGGATGGCGAGGGGGAGGGAACTCCGCAAGTACCCGAGGCTTATGTACCGTGGCTGAAGCCCCTAGACTACGCTGGCGGATTCGTCGGATCCCTAAACATAGGTGGCGGAGCAAGTGATCCTTCACCAGCTTGTGCACCGCTGCAGCTTCCTTTGGGGCACCGCGGGTCCCCAGGCGAGTTGCGGAGCCCCCTTGGATGCCCCCCAGGCTATGCAGGTTGGAATTGCAGCCCCTGCCCTGTAGGATTCTACTCTCTTGGCGGCGGTACGGCGTGCATTAGCTGCAAGAACAAGCCGTCGGACGATGCAATTTACACTCGCGAAGGAGTGGGGCACCCCCAGTGCCCTTTCGCCTGCGCTGCAGGCCTCCCGGATGCCTCCATTAACCCCAAATGCCTTCCCCCTCTCCTCTTCATACTAGATCGGCTCCTGTCCTTCGGAGTGCTTGTCCCCACAGGGGCCATTTGTATTGCCCTACTCGGTTTGGGTGCCCTATTTAGAGGGCTCGCCTGGAGACAGGGACAGCAGGGCTGTGCGTACGGGGCTCTTTTTGGGCTTTTAAGCCCGGGATCCCCTCCCGATGAAGGCGGAATGGAGAATGCAGCAACCCCTTCAGGTTTTGGTGGGCTGCAGCCGTCGCCTTCGAACTCCCTTGGATACGTTGTGGGGTCTAAGGAGAAGCGGCTGATGCACTTGGCAGTGCACCATCTCACCTATGAAGACTTGCCCTTCCACGTCCTGCGTATTTATCTGCACGGCCGCAATTCCCCGGACTCTCCGTGGGGTCTGGACGGCCAGCCTCCCCCTTTCCTCGATCCTCTTATAACCCCGCACCGGTTCGCAGCCTTTGCAGCTGCAGCCAATTCGGTCTGTGGCTTCAACCGCTATTTTGTCCTGGTATACTGGGCGCTTTCTTTCCTGTACCCCGCCCTTGCAGCGTTGCTGCTGCGCTCTGCCAGGTCTCGCCGCGCAGACAAAATGATTGCCCTGTGCAGTGCGCTCTCGGGTGTCCCATCCGGTATAGGCGAGGGCGGCCTGCGGTCCAGTTTGAGATGGGGGCGGAGACGGCCCTGGATTTCCTTCTTGCCCTTCCTCCGTTACAGTAGGGGTGTGGGCAGACATACAGGTTCTGAAATATCAGGTGCTGTCTCGTTCTGGCGGAGCATACGCGCAAGGGAGATTTCGTTTGCCCTCAAGTTTGGCTGCGACCCAGATTGCACGCTGGGATTTGTGGATGTGCTAGACCTCGATAGGAATATATTGGACTACCGCTGCTCTCCCCAACTGCCTATGGTGCTCCTCATACAAGGCGATGGCAAGCTTGTGCCGTTCAGCTTATCTCGGGGGCTTCGAACGCCGGGAGCCCTTGGAGCTTCCCAACGGGATGGAAGCGCAGCGGACCCGCTGCAGGGGGCCCTGGAGGAGCTGGCATCTCCCTCGGTGTGGGCATGCATTGCAAACTTTTTTAGTTCGAAGGTTAAGGAGCTGACGGCTGAAGAGCTCAGCTCCCTGAGAGCTTACACCGGTGGACGTCGTGGATGTGGCAACCCAAAGGAAGGGGCGATCCCCGAAAAGTGGGGCCCCGATAGTAATACCTGGCCAGGAGCGAGGGAACCTGGTGCCTGCACCCCGGAAAGGGATGCCCCAGCAGACTACTGGACAGCAATCCCTTTTTTAAGGTGTGGAAGATGTGGGAAACTGCAACTGCCCCCTGCCCCAGGAGGGTCAGGGGGCAAAGCCCTCGACATGCTGATGGGTGGACCAGTGTACGCCCTCCGGACGGTTGCTAGGCTTTCGGAAGGTATTCGGCTTTTAAGTGACAGAATTCTCAGGCCTCACGGCATTGGTGCCGCTGTTGTTGTGCTGGCGAGTCACGGGTTTGTCAGCAGGTCGGATGGGGTCAAGAGGGAAACAGGTGCTCCTGAGGACACCCGAAAGCTGCGCACCGCCGCGCCAAAGCGAGACATCAGGAGACCTCCGTTGCCTCCTGAAGAGAGGAAAAGGCGTGAGGGAGTGCAGCATCTTGCAACAGGGTCAGTAAAGGCACTGTACGGCGACGCAGGGTCCCAAGTCTTTCAGCGACCATTTGGCACAAGCCGTCTACTTCTGAGGGCTGCTTCCTCACCGTCTGCCCTCCTAGACAGTCTACGGCGCAGTGGGAGCCCACAAGATGTCGGTGATGTGGCGTATGAAGCCAAATGCAACGGGGGTTCAGTCGCAGGGCTAGAGTCCGTCATGGAGGGCCGGGTGGGTGCAGAGAAATGGGTCACCACAACTTCGCTGGAGGCCCTCTCCACAAGTACCCAGCAGCAGGCGGCCACGAGCCCCAGCAGGTGCACATGGGAACAAAGTACAGCTACTGTTGAAACGGAAGCAGCCCTTGCCCTAGTAATCACAGAAGAAGCTCCCCAGCCCAGTGGAGAGGCCTCACAGCCTACTCTGGGTACTTGGGAAAGAAAAGCTTCAAGTGGAGAAGGTCATGAGCCAGTAGTGGTACCGACATTCCCGCCATTGTCCTCTATGGTGATTACCTCTCCACTAGACCCTCGCCGTCTGTCACTCAGTAACCCTACCCTTGCTCCATACACTGCTGCTGCAGCAACCTCCCTACAGAAGTCCGTTACATACTGGGGTTCCGGGCCTGCTCTTCCAGCTTCCTACAATTCGGGACCATTGGGGGGCAGTACGTCTTTGCGGCAGTCGTTTGACAGACCAGTAATTCCTTCACCGAAACACCACGTGCAGGGTGGGATGAGCGGAGCCCGTTTAGCTGCGGGGTCCTTCAGCGATTTGTCTTCCCCCGAGTCACAGTCAAGTACCTACATCCCCCCTCAAGGACCCGTGCCTGGGGATGCCAAAGAGAGTCAAGGAGAGGTCTTAAGCGGGCCTGTTATGTCTCTTGCTGAAGCCGCACGACGATCTGCAGGGGCTGACGCTCAGCACCTTCGCGATGCAGTCCAGGCCCTGCAGAAAAGTGCTTTGGCCAAGCTGGGGACAGGACCGCATGGCGCAGGGGCAGATACCAGCAACGAGGACTCGGGAATTATCTCACGTGTCACAACTGGTGCAGCAGGCCCAGAAACAGACATTGATCAACGACCCCTTTTAGATGATTCCGCTAGCCCAAACAACCCACAAGCAGGAGGCTTTAAATTTCTCTCCCCTCTTCGGCTGGCATGGAGGCGCCTTCGTCTCCGAAGCACTTCAACAGAAATGGCCAGGCACGTCTGCCACACTGGACGCAACTAGCCCATTCTTAGAATGTACCTAGTTGAGCGTCTGCATCGGAATATGGATACGCATGATTAATTACTAACCCATATATATAATATAT
>NW_013564180.1:0-11196 GCF_000499605.1 Eimeria maxima | reverse complement strand
TATATATATATATATATATATATATATATATATAATAATTATTATTATTTATTATATCTTATTGACAGAAAATGAAGAATCTATTGGAGAAGGCCAAAGACGACGAGGCGGATGCAGAGCTTCACCAGTACGAGTCCGACGACGACGACGAGGTAAACTCCCCACCAGCTACCCAGCCAGCTAGCTAACTGACAAACAAGCTAGCTAGCTAGCCAGCTACCTCACCAGCTAGCTAACTGGCTAGCTAGTCAGCTAGCTAATCAACTATATAGCTGACTCCCAGGCTTGCTTGCCAGCCAGACAGCTGCGTAGATAGCCATCTACATAACCAGCCAGCCAGCTATCTAGGCATCTAGGTAGCTAGCTAGCCAACCGGGCTATCTATCTAGCTATGTAGCTAGGTAGCTACCCGAGGTTATCTACTTGCCCAGCCAGGGACACAGAGAAAACGCCGTTGCTCCTGACGGCTGCTGCTGCTGCGCCTGTTGCTGCGAAGCTCCCTGGCATTCAAATCAGTTGCTGTTGCTGCTGCTGCTGGTGGTGGTGGTATATTTAGGAGGGTGGTGAGGAGAAGGGTCAGGACGGGCAGACTGGGGGCGGCCTTGGGGCTTCTGGGGCCCTTCCGTCCGACCCAAGAGGGGCAGCTGCAGTGGCGAGAGGCCAGCAGGGTGGCCCCTTGCAGCAAGATGCAGCAGCAGGAAGCAGCACGCAGCAGCTAAAGGATACACAGGAAACTCTGGAGGCAAAGGTTGTTCGCGTCATGCAGCAGCACATGGGACGAATGGCTGTAAAGGTGCAATCCTATACCCTAAAGCCTAAGCACAGCTCTACACCCTAAACTCTACTGCAGTCGCACCGCGATAGAAGCGCGCTTTTCCCGCTGCTGTGTGGCTGCTGCAGGACTTCATGAGCGCATTTAAAGTGAAGGAGAAGAACGATGACTTCAGACGCATCCAAGTAGGGTTTAGGGTCCATTAGGCTTTAGGGTTGAGGGTTTAGGGGTTATTGGGGGCAGAGAGGTTAGCATCCACATCCAAGGCTTCACTTTCAGAACATTGTCTGCGGGTCGGCACTTTTGGATCTAGGGTTTAGGGTTTACGGTTTATTATGGTTGTTTGTCTCTAAGGCGGTAGTACACAAAGTCTGCAAGATGGAGGCAACGGAAGACAAACAGAAGTTTATAATCCTCAAGCCAGAGTTCAGGTTGTAGAACCGAAAAAACAGTATTTACCACAGGGGGGGCCCATAGCGGGCTCGCAGTTGGGCCTCCCCCGCTGGGGGCCACTCGTCGGGCCCCCCAGGCAAGGCCCCCCGCCCCCTTGGCGTACCTCCAGTAGAGTCTCACAGGGGGGTGTCTCGTATACGTCTTCATGAGTCCCTGCAGTTGGGGGCCCCCTTAGGGGCCCCCCCAGTGGGGTCCCTAAAGGGGGGCCCTGGGTTGCCTGAGGAGTTTTCTTGTTACTGTAATTGAGGGGCTGCTGCTGGTGTTGCAGTTGTAGCATGCAGCAGAGGGTATTTGTTTCGACTAGTTGGATGTAGAGATGCAAATATACTTTTCTTTTTATTCTCTTCTTGGACTATACGCAGACAAATAGGATTTATCTGATCGGGCTAGAGGGGAGGGGGAGCTTACCGGGGTGGTACTTGAAGGGCTAGGGACTCTAGTAGGGTTTCTTAGAAGCTGTAAGTGCGCAGACTACATTCAATTTTTGCCTGCAGTTAAAAGCTGCCTAAACCCTTTGTGGGGGGGGAGGTGGCAGCCAGTAGAGTGTGGTGCTGAAGATACAATTAACCAGTCAAAGAGACTCTTTACACTGAAGTCATGTACATTTTGCCCTAATGATAAATGATTGATAACTTTGTACCGTGAAAATAACTTAAATACGAGATTAAGAAGACTGTCCCCAGCGGGACGAGGAGAAATGGATTCAGATCCCTATCTTCTCCGATGTTTGCTGATGTTTGCTCATAATTGCACGCAGTTTGTTTTACTTTAAATGATTTATTTTAAAATACTTGTTTTTTCAATCTAATTTTCCTTTTTTTTTTGTAACCTTGGTGAGCGTCCGGCTGTGGCTGGAGCCGGGTCGTCATCGCTGCCGCTTGCAGCGGTGTTTTTGGGTTTTCTTCCTCAAAAGGATTACAGGAGGAAAAACAACTAAACTTAATGAACTAAGTTATTGAAGTTAGTAAAACATTTACTGACTTTTTAAGAGAAGAACAGCGGCTATATATACGCGTGCCTCCACCTCGTGGCTCGATCCGCCTACAACAGGGTCACCTGCCTTCCTTTGGGCCACATGTTACCTCTTTTGGTTCTATTTAATTATTAATTTATATTTATATTTTTTTAACGCTTCTTCTAGTATTAATTGACCTCAAAGACATCTTTGGACGCACTGACACTTACCTCCCTCCTCTCTGCCCGCTCGGCTGGGGGGGGGGGGAAGGGGAAGGCCCCAAATGCGGGTTTACTTTGGGGTTTAGGGTCTAGGGTTTAGGGTTTGACGATGGCTGTGAAGGGAAAAGCTGGACAGCCTGCAGCGGCGAAAGCAGCAAGCGCCCCTCCAGTTGCTGCAAGACCTCAAGAGATTGGCCCTCGTAGGCTTGGAGCTGCGGCTGTTGCTGCAGCAGACAATGCGCCTGCTGCTGCTTCTGTCCCCTTCAGGTACTGCATTGCTGCAGTTGTCCCACAGCCTGGGGGGGGCCTCCCAAGCATCAGCAGCAGCACACCCTCACCTGCAGCAACAGCAGCAGCAGCAGCAACTGGAGAGAGTGGGGATGGCAGCTCTGCTGCTGAGGAACAAGAAACAATAGACTGTTCGGCTTTGATGCTTGCTGCAGCAGAAGCAGCAGATGCAAAAGCAGACAGCCAACCTCCTGCTTCTGTGAGGGTAACAACAGCAAAGCTCTCTTTGTTGTTATCACGCTCCGAGTTAAGGTCAAGAGTTAGGGTTTAGGACTTAGGAGCTGCAGCAGAAGCACCTAGATATCAGTGTTCAGGGTTTAGCGTAAAGGGATCAGCGTTTAGATTCGTTCTTTTGAGGTGGTTTCCTCGAGAGACTTTTCGCGCTGTCCTTTGGGATTCTAGCCAATTTAGGCACAAAAGAAGAAACGGTCTAGAATCTAGGGCCTAGAGTTTAGGGTTTAAGGTTTGGAGATCGGTTTGTGGCTGTTAGGGCCCTCACGCGTGCCGCGTAGTGTTTGCATGCGACGAAGACATCTTCGCCTACGGAAAGAAGAATTCTTTGTTTTCGGATAATAAGGCAAAATCCCTAGCTGACATCAGTGTGAGCATTTAGGGTTGAGGAGCTAGGGTTTAGGATTTTGGGGTTTCGGGTTTATGGTTCAGGGGTGGAGCTTGAGGTTTACAATATGCTCGGGGGCCTCTGGGGTTTGCAGGAAGAATCGATGAAGGCTCGCCGCTTGACGCTTGGCACTTTGTAGGCTTTAGGGTTTAGGGTTTAGGGTGTGTGGTTCTGCACAGCCTGCAGAAGTGGCACGAGTGATATCCGTGTTGTTTAAGGAGCACGAAGCAGCAATAAGACAGACGAAGGCAAATGCTATGGTAGGAGATGCCTCTGTGCAGCAGCAGCAACAACAACAACAGCAGCAACAGCAGCAACAGCAGCAGACAGCAGCAGGAAAGGATCCCCTGGATCTGCTGTTCTGTCTGTGGGGTTTCAACTGGCAGTCGCCGCTACTGCTAGCACTCGAAGCAGCAAGTTTAAATTTAGGGTTTTTCATTATTGTTGCTGCTGCTCGTCCTAAAGAAGCAGCAGCGGCATTTGTTGCAGCACAAAGCAGCAGCATTGCTGCTTTAATAGAAGCGACAGAAGCAGTTGACTCCGAATTCGCTGTTGATCTTCTCGCTCTCCAGGATTGTAGCAAGTCCGCATAGGGTTTGGGGCCTAGGGCTTGCGGTATAGCGTTTAGGAATGAAGGTTTATTGTGGATGACTTGGGATTTAGGGTTTGTTGCCTCGGGGTGGCCGCTTAGGTCCAATTGTATAGGGTTTAGTGTTTAGGGTGTAGGGTCCAGGGTTTAGGGCTTGTGTCGTCAGGAAGCACCAGGAAAACCCTGATTTGTTTATTAGTCGTCTTGTTGCTGCTGCTGAAGATGTCAGCAGACACCGCGAGCAGTACAGACACTTCAAGGAGACCATTCCTACTTTGTCATTTAAGGTTTTGCAGCAAGAAGCAGCAGCAGCAGCAGAGGCTGCAGCAGCAGCAGCAGCAGCTGCTGCTGCTGCTGCTGCTCCTGCGTCAGCTCCGGGCTCCTCAAAGATTGCTACAGCTCAGCAACAGCAGCAGCAAAGGCGGCAAGGGGCAAAACGCGATGGGGCAGATGCAGCAGCAGCTGTGGACCACGCTGCTGTTGCTGCCGCTGCCGCTGCCGCTGCTGCTGCTGCTGCACACTCGGCAGCAAACAGAGAGGACAAGAAGCCCCAGTACGGCAGCGCATGCTTCCTATATTTTGCTGCTTCTTATTCCGTTTCTTTTTGCCTCTAAGTATGCCTTACTCGTGTCCACTACACTGCTGCGACAGTATGCCCTCAATCTGGAGCTGCTGTTGCTGTTGCTGCTGTCTGCTGCAGTATTTACTTGTCGCTAGCAAATTCTGTCTCCCCGGAGGAGACATCGGTGAGTTTGCTGCTATACTGCATGCTGCAGCAGGCAGCAGCAGATGCAGCGGCTAGGTGAGTCTTGTCTCATGCCCACCTAGTGTTGCTGCTGCAGTTGCTGCTGCTGCAGTTGCTGCTGCTGCAGTTGCTGCTACAGGTGTTGTGTTCGCTGCTGCGCTGCTGTGGGGTTTCCAGGCGAAAGCAGTCTGTTGCCGCTGCTCCCTCTGAGAAGGCCGTGGAGGAGTGTGAGCAGCAGCAACAGCATCAGCAACAGCATCAGCAACAGCATCAGCAGCAGCATCAGCAGCAGCATCAGCAGCAGCATCAGCAGCAGCATCAGCAGCAGCCACAGCAACAGCAGCAACAGCAGCAACAGCAACAGCAGCAGCAGCAGAATCCTCCTGAACAAGAGCAGCCGCAACACGAGCCTCAGGAGCCTACCGATGAGGGGGTGTGCGGGATCGTACTCGATCCCGATCCCAACAAGCTGGCATCAGCAGCAGCAGATATTGAAGCATCAGAGGCATCTCTTCCAGTTGGTTATCTACAGCAGCTGCAGCTACAGATGAGGCCCCCCTTGAGGCAGTATGTGACAGCGTGCACTCTGCTGCTGGTGTTGCCGCCGCCGCCGCCGCCGCCGCAGCTGCTGCTGCTGCATAAGGCTGTGCTGTGCACTGTCTAGTGATGCTCTTATATTTAGCCCTCTGCTTCTGCGGAAGCTGTGGGAGTCATGTTGGGGGGTGCTGTGCCCAGCGGTGCACTTGCTGCTGCTGCTGCACATGCTGCTGCTGTTGCACTTGTTCCCGCTGCTGCCCTTGCTGCTGCTGTGTTTTTTCCTCCTAGGTTAGCTCTACAGTGCCGCGTGTATGGATTTTTCCCGCAAATGCCCGAGGCGAGGATTGAACATTTGCTGCAGCTGTTGGCATTTAAGCAGCTGCTTGCTGCTGCTGCTGCAGGATGCAGCAACAGCAACACCGTCAGCAGCAGCTCTAGCTGCAGTGGGGCTGTTGCCCCTCTTGAGTGCCTTTGCAGCACTCGATGTGTGCGAGAGATGATCCCACGGGATCGGTTTCCCCACACCCTTGGGTGTCTTCTCCGCAGCAGCCAATATACGCTTGCTGGCTCCCTGCTTCAGCGTACAGGCACCTTGCTGCTCGCTGTCTTCCATAGGTAAGTCCTGGCTCTGCTGTTGCTGGTGGTTGTGGTGTTGGTGGGAGGGTGGAGGGTATATGGGGGTATCTGTGTTGCGCTTTTTCTCTCTCTTTTGTTCATTTTTTGTTTATCTAGTTGTTTATTCCCTATTTATTTATTATTTATTATTTATTGTTACTCATTATTATTACATAGTAATTCTCTGTTTACCACTATTTCTTGATTATTATTTATATATTATTTGCTGCAAAGCCGGTTAAATCTATCATCTATATTCATACGCTCCTTTACAAAGAAATAAATATATTGAATGATAGTGTTTTTATGCTTACTCGAAATACTTGTTAATTAGCAGCAGCAACAACAGCAACAGCAGCCGCATCAACACGAAATGCTGTATGTCTTTTAGGGCGAGCGGCTGCAGCATATCGCGAAATAAATGGAGCTGTTTGTCTTCCTTTCCTTTAAGGGGTTTACGTCAATTTAGAAGTCTTTTATTAAATAATTCAATTGCCATTAAAGACATCCTTTGTCTTGTAGATCTGCCGCAGCAGACACACGGCGCCCTCAGCAGCAATGAGGTGTATGTACACCTCAGTGCAACAGCAACTGTGGTCGTCTCCATACATGCAGCAGGCGCAAACTTACGCTGTCCATACACCTCAATTGAGGCAGACCCAGCTGCTCTACAGCAGAAGCAACCCCTTAAATATACACCGAGTTAGATTACACACAACCCTTTAGCCCTACTAAACACTACAACCTAGTAAACACTAAGCCCTAATATACCGAAAACCATGAGACGCCTGTTCCATTGGCAGACGAGAGAAAATATCCGAGTTGGAGTGCTGCTGCTGCTCTGCAGGACGAGGTGCTGCTGCTGCTGCAACTGCTGACGCGGAAGCAGCAGCTGCAGCAACAGCAGCAGCAGCAGCAGCAGCAGCTACGCCATTGCCAACGAAGGAGTGGAGAGACTGTCGCGTGCTACTCCCTGAAGCTGTTTGCTCCCTCCGCAGAGATAACTGTCTCTTGAAGGCATGCAGCAGCTGGGCTGCAGCAATAGCAGCTCTCCGCCAGCAGCAGCAGCAGCAGCAGCAGCAGCAGCAGCAACAGCAACAGCAACAGCAGCAGCAGCACCAACAGCAACAGCAACAACAGCACCAACAGCAACAGCAGCAGCAACAACAGCAACAGCAACAGCAGCAGCAGCAGGATGGGGATAAGAAGCATAATGTGCCATCTATACAGAGCCTCGACCGTGCTTCCGATATATGTGCTGCTGCTGAACAGCTGCTGCTGCAGCAGCAAATGGCTCTCTTTGCTGCTGAACTTTGTGGCGGCCACCGCCTAGTTGTTCGTCTTACATCTGCCGCTCTCTTAGAGTACTTGCAACAGCAGCAAATGCAAGCCAAAGCAGCAGCAGGAAACTGCAGCAATGAGGACGTGGAACAACAACAACAGCAGCAGCAGCAGCAAGAACAGGCTACCCAACAACAGCAGCAGCAAGAAGTCCCGCAACAGCAGCAGCAGCACAACAAAGCACAGCAGCAGCAAACGAAGCAGCAGCAGCAACAACGAAAACCCAAGCAGCAGCAGAAGGACGGCCAACCACAACAAGACGATCAGCAACAGCAGCAAGACGATCAGCAACAGCAGAACCAGCACGACCAGCAACAGCAACAGCAGCAGCAACAGCAGGAAGCTCCGTTGCCGCAAACTTCCAAACCAGATTTCCAACCAACTTCTCCTTTAGATGTAGTCGTGGAGGTGTCAAGCCCAAGCGGTGAGCCTCCGCTGCTGCTGCTGTTGCAGCTGGTGCAGCCTGTGCTGCTGGTGCCCGGGCGGGCGGTGCCTTGTCTGCTGGTGCTTGTGCTTTCGCCTCTCGCCCCTCCTTTTTAAAGCTAATCTCTCTGTCTATCTGTTGCTGCCGCTGCATCTGCAATGATTGTTTGCTGGTGCTGCATGCGCAGGTCGGCTGCTGCAGGTGTCTGCCGATGGGTCTATGTGGGAACAAAACCCTAACGAGGTACATAGACACCTCTCTGCTTCCTGGAGGCCTGAGGAGACTGCAGAACATCAGCAGGAAGTATCTTCAGCACCAGTAGCAGCAGCGGAAGGAGGAACAGGAGCAGGTGTACCAGGTACTGCTGCTACGGCACATGCTGTGGCCACATCAGCAGCAGCAGCAGGTCCGTCGAGTGTTCCCCCGGGTTCATCATCCTCAGCATCATCCTCAGGAACAACAGCATCCTCAGCAGCAACAGCATCCTCAGCAGCAACAGCTGCAGCAGCTGCAGCAGGCGGTTCTCCACTCCCACCTCCTACATCAACATCTACAGCAGCAGCAGCAGCAGGAGAGGAGTGCATTACTTCTGATTGCATGCATTTTGGGGCTGTTCGTTTATTTTTTGGCTGTTTCGAAGACGTCGAAATTTTGCGTCGTTTTCTTCCAAATGGGACTATCGCAAAAATTACTGCAACAGGAAGAATTGAACTCTTCTTACCCGTAAGAACCTCCTGCTGTTGCTGCTGCTGTTGCTGCTGCTGCTGCTGTTGCTACTGCTATTGCTGCTGCTGTTGTTGGTGCTGCTGCTGTTGTTGGTTGTGGTGGTGGTGGTGGTGGTGGTGGTTGTGGTGATGGTCCTGGTATTGGTGCTTGCTGCTGTTGTTGGTGGTGGTGCTGCTGTTGGTGTTATTGCTGCTGCTGGTGAGGCAAGTTCTTGTGAGGCCGATAAGGAGGCTGAGAATGCTGTAGATGGTGCTGCATTTGTAGCTGCACTAGCTACTGCTTTTGCCGCTACTGCTACTGGTGCTGAACTCAAGCCCACAACGCGTTGTCTCAACTGAGGCGGTGCCTCCCATTGTGCTACCGCCAGAGGCAGCTGCAGGAATAGCAGCACCGCCACCAACAACAGCAGCAACACCAACAACGGCAGCAGCAGCAACAGTAGTAGTAGCAGAAGGAACACGAGCAGTAGGAGAAGCAGCACAATGTCCCTGTTCCTGTGGCAGATATTTAACCTCCTGCTGCTTTTGGTGCTGATGCTGCATCTGTTGTCCTTGCTCTTGTTGCTGCTGCTGTTCTTCCTGCTGCTGCCGCAGAATGGGGACTACGCGTCTCGCGTGCCCCTGAAGTCTGAGTTTGCTGCTCGCTGCAGCAGAGGCCGTTTGCCTCCTGTGCTGCAGCAGCTATCGTCTTTATACGATTTGCTGCCCCAGCAGGCAGCAGACAATCCATTGCAGCTTCCTGATTCAGTCTTAAATGATCCTTTCGGCACAGGTGCTGATGTTGCTGCTGTTGCTGCTGATGCTGCTGTTGCTGCTGATGCTGCTGTTGCTGCTGATGCTGCTGTTGCTGCTGATGCTGCTGTTGCAGCCCCAGGAGTCGCCGCAGCAGCAGCAGTGGGAGCTGCGCATACACGTCAATATAAACACATACGTTAAAAAAAAGACAGGGAAGGTAAACACAATGCAAGCATGCATGCTGTACTGCAGGAAGAGAAGATCAAGGGTTGCCTGGCCATTGGATTATTTGCAAGCAAAACGGAAAAAGATTTGGAAAATTCAAAACGCAGCCCCAAACGGGTATGCAAGCACAATGCATGGAATGCATG
This sequence comes from Eimeria maxima, assembly GCF_000499605.1. Lineage (NCBI taxonomy): Eukaryota > Apicomplexa > Conoidasida > Eucoccidiorida > Eimeriidae > Eimeria > Eimeria maxima. The sequence continues at coordinate 1,806 of NW_013564180.1, read as the reverse complement.
CGTGCAGCACATGCATGCAACCAATGCACTAACGGAAACTGACCATATCTGTGGCTGGTGCTGCTTTTGCTGGTGCTGCGGTTCCTGCTGCTGATGTGGTTGATACTGTGACTATCGTTGCTGCTGGTGTTCCAGTTGCTCCTGCCGTTGTTGGTGTTGCTACTGGTGCTGCCATTGCTGTTGCTGGTGTTGCTGCTGCTGGTGTTGCTGCTTGTGTTGCTGTTGCTAATGTTTGGCATTTTGGCTGCTGGGAGAGGAAGCTGAGATGTAAAGAAACATCCAGAGATTGCAACGACTTATCGGGTACTGCAGCAGCAGCAACGGTAGCACCAGCTATTGATGCAGTTGATACCGTTGCTGCTGCACGTACACCTATTGTTGCTGCTGGAGTTGCTACTGCTGCTGTGGTGAGAGTTTGCATGCAGGTGGCGCTGCGGAGTATCTACTTGAGGGAGAGGCGGACAAGGACATGTCCCTGCTGCTGTCTCTCGCCGCTGCAGAGGCAGTAGCAGCAGCAGCAGACGACGAAGGGGCAGCGACAGCAACAGCAGCAGCAGCAGGAGACTGGCAGGAATATGATTTGCCTCCTAGTGCTTTTGCATTGCACAGCGAAGGAGAGACGGGTCTCCTTTTTAGTTTTAATGCTGCATCCCTCCATTCTGTCTCTCTCTTCGACTGCAGCAAAATTCAGCAGCACAAACAAATGCAGCTCAAGGCAAGGCCGCAGCGTGCATCTTCCCGGGCTTTTGACTTGGGGTTTAGTGTTTATGGTTTAGGGTTTAGGGTTTAGCTGTTTTTGGCATGGACTCTCGGCGGCAGTAGGGCAACGTTGTTTACAACGGCGGCAGCAGCAGCCGGTCCTGTGTGCATGCATGCAGGAGCAGACATTTGTTTTCCCTGACAGCACTCAAATAAGCAGAAGAAGGAATTGCGGTGTATCCGCACTTTGCATTCAATGCCCCCAGAAGACACGGCTCTCTATTATATCGAGACTCAATACAACAGCAGCAGCAACAGCAGCAGCAACAGCAACAGGTGTTGCAACTGGTGCTGGTGCAGGTTGTGCAGCTGATGCTGTTGCTACCACTGGAACAACTGGTTCTGCTGCAACAATAAACGAAGCCACTGGCGCTACTGCTAAAGAAAAGGCAGCAGCACCAGCGAAAAGGGATACAGGTGTAAGTGCAGCAGCGGCTGCTGCTGCTGCGTTTGCTGCTTCAGCAACTCCGACAGCTGCAGCGGGTGCTGCAAAGCCAGCAGCTGCAGCCAACAGACGCAAGACAGAGGGTTCTGTAGTCAGCGGTGAAGCAGAAGCAGCAGCAGCAGAAGCAGCAGAAGCAGCAGAAGCAGCAGAGGCAGCAGAAGCAACAGAAGCAGAAGCAGACCCCAGAGCTGCTGCTGCTGCTGCTGCTGTAAGTGCTGCAGCGGCAGACACTTGGGGCTGCCGAATTGATGACACTTTTGCTGCGGAGGCTCATATAGATGATAACGTCAAGCTCATAATTAGGTGCGTGCTGCTGCTGCTGCTGCTGTTGGTGCTGTCTTTGTTAGTGCTGTTGCTGTTCCTGTTGCAATTGGTGCTTTCGTTGGTGCGGCTGCTGTTTGCGCTGCTGCTACTGCTCCTGATGCTGCTCTTCCTTTTGCTGCTGGGGTTAGTGTTGATGCTGCTGCCGCTACTGTTGCTGTTTCTGCTGATGCTGTTGCTTCTGCGTTGCTCTCTAGCGATAATTAATGCCTTCAGGGCATGTTCTATATATATATATATATATATTGTTTGTTGTCATCAGAAGAGACAAGGATGGGAAG
>NW_013564179.1:0-11168 GCF_000499605.1 Eimeria maxima | reverse complement strand
TATATATATATATATATATCCAAAGTTTCAGCTAATAGCATTCCACTTCTTACATCACTTTTTGTGAGACCGTTGGGGCAGGGGATGATGCAGCTATACTCTGAAGGGGACTTGAAAGTTCCAAACCCAGCTCAGCCAGAGTGCTAGAATAACAGGAAAGTTGACACATAGTTGAGCACGCATTAACGTCGGCACCAGGTATCAGGGAAAGGTAGGCCATGAACAGAGCATCAACTTATGAATCTTACCGTCCCTCCAGGTGGCACTGTTCCCTGCATGCGGAAGATTAAATCGAGTGAGACTGTCTTGTGCAGCAAGTAAGCACGCCAATGTGAAACTAGTGGATCTGTTGTGCAATGTTGTGCAGGCAGTCGTACTTGCAAAATGGCGGGCTCTCTACGGGCGCCCGCAATGCGAACAAGTCCGAGTAGTATTACTCCGAGTAGGAAAATCATCCAGTAGTTCTTGCGAATAACTGGGCTGCGAGTATCCCCACCTTGCTGGTCTGAATTCTGCTGCGCACGCTGTTCGGAGCCCTGCTTCGGCGTGGAAACCGCGTGTTCCAGTTCAGCGACACTATTAGTCGGACTGGCAGAATTTTCACTGGAAACTGATGCTAACAGAGCCAGTAATGCCAGAGAAGGAAGAAGAGCGGATTTCGCCATCTTCGGGAGTTTGCAGGGGAGACACTGGACACACTCGCTCAAATCCTCTGGCGACCGGGGGCTACGACACCTGAGAAATCACGCCTGAGGGAAGTCCGCAATATTGTGCGAAGGTAGCTTTTTGTGAAGGAGGAAATTATTAGTTATAATGAGTCTAAAGCATGCTCCATTCAGTAGGTCTTTCAGTGGTGAAGCAGTGACCGGCGTCCCCCAAGGACATACGGGGCTTTCTTAACGGGTGGAAACGGGCGGGCCTGTTATGGCCAAAGCTCAGCTAACTTCCCTCAATATTACAAAATCACTAGTACCTTTTCTTGTTGAACAAAGAAATTGCCAAAGAAGGGACTTCAGCTCTCTTCTTCGCACAAGTGTAGTGGAAGTTTAGTCCGCTTCGCAGCCTCGTAGATGAGCTGTGTGCACACACTATAATGGAGCTCGAGTAGCTGGAGGTCTAGTCTGGAGGAAAAGAACAGTTATTACATGTATGAAGATAGAATAGACCGCTTTAATTACTGATAAGGTCAATCCTACTAAGAGTGCCCACACCGCCGGCGGTGGTCCATTCGAACCCAGGGGGATCTGCCTTTCTTGGATGGGCCACTGAATTTGTACTCGAATATGTTTTACGGGTTGTTATTCCATTATTTGGGAATATTTAGGGGGTCTTCGTTGAGGTTCGACTAAAAGTACCAGGAGTGCAACTGTTTCATTAACACTGGACCTACACACTGTAGCGGCCGAGTACGCTGTTCACTACATATGGGGGCCATTACGGGATTTGCTTTACCAGAGATCCCTTGCACTTATGTGGAGTTGGCGGCGGCTTCTTATGTGTTTAGCAACAAAACCCAGGTTGTATGAGGTCGAGGCACACATGCACATCCGCAACGGAAAGATCCAAGGCGGCGATCAAGGAGACCAAGATAGGGGGGAGTCTTGCTATGTCTCTGAAAGCGAATTGGCCATCCCATAGTTCGCGAGACACCCCCAGCGGAAGCTATGGAGCCGCCCTCCAGAGCAGGACTCGATCCGTCCCGCCGCATCAAAGACCCCAACCCACAACCGTAGAGCGTGTGACACGATTTCGCCTGTCGTAGCTACGCACAATAGATATGCCGTTGATATAGTGCCCCAGGCCTGGAATACTATGTGAGCTTTCATGCGTTTTAGTGCAGTTAAAGAATGAGAGGGCGGGGATATCCCGCAGTGTATGGAGAACCGAAATACGCCAACATTTAACTGGCGATACCTTAGACTACTGGTTTTAACTATGGGATATTAAGGTAGACATTCAAGACTGTGACTGAGTTAAATCGGAGATGCCCAGTAGCTTCTGTGGGCTCTCGAAAGTCTAGTTGCTGCGACAGCTCGAGAATATCAAGTGGAAGGGCAGCCCTGTGCAGTTTGCGGGTGAGTATTTTCTGTCGAGTCAATGGAGCGCAGTACCAATTGACAAACTCGAGGGATGCCCTCCTACGCATGAATACGGATCTGAAAATGGTAAATGACTCTTCCTTACCTTTCAGGGGGCGTCCACCTAGATAAAGAATGCCATGGGAACGAGAGACGGGAAGTTGAGTGTTTCCCTGCAGACCTCGTATATGCTGCGTTATGAGAAACTGGGAATGGTTGGCGGGGATGAGATGCATTTACTGGTAGAGAAAGCGAAAAACGATGGGGCTGGCATATGTTTCGAATGCAGGAGGAAGGGATACGCAGCCCGGCAGTGCCCATCACGCATTGAGGCAGAATGGCGAACTTGCGAGGAGCGCAAAAGATGCGGAGGTGTGGCACAGTATGCTAAGGACTGCCCGACAAGTGAAAAAAGATCTTCCGAGACACGGGATGGGGCTAGTAGGCAGCCAATACGTCCTAGTGCAGGAAGGAATCAACGTTTTAGACGTACACGATACAAATGTCGTATGCGGGCTAATCATGGCAAAGGAGTGCGGCGTGCAGTAGCGACAGGACCTAATGACATTCCATGTCTACCCAGAGTTGTGGAAGAATATGGTTGTTAGGGGAAGTGCAGCCAAGACAGAGGCAACAGAAGCATGCCATTTGGGCTGGTGAACGCATCTGTCGAAGTGCAGCGACAAGTCAATCAGAAATTGTTGGGCTAACCAGTGTGATATGGTTTGCTCTGTGTCATGCATGGCGTGCTGCTGTACAGCCGCAATATGCAGGAGCACCTACGACGTGCTCTGCAAGTGATACGCGAGAAGCATTTGCTCGTAAGCACGCCTTTGAAGCAGACAAACGGATTCTTGGGATTTCATGTCTCTGCATCGGGTATTGGACCTGGCCCAAGAAAATTAGATGCGCTTTTAGCACTGTATACTCGCACACACGTTCAGAATATCATCGGGCTCGCACCATACTACCACAGCTTCATTGCTGGTTTGGTCCTCATCGCTTCTTGCCCAGGTGATCTACCTGTAAAAGATTAACAACTCATATGAACAGAGAACTAGGTTGCACCAGCCACGAGGCTCAGCTGACACCTGTCGTTTTCAGTACTCACGCTACGTCATTTTGACAAACCGTTCTTCTTAACAGCCGATGCCAATGAAACTGGAGTTGGGGTTTTGCCCTATCAGCAAACCAACAATTCAGAAAGAAACAACATCATTGCCTGCAAGTCATTTTGCTTCAGCGAGAGAAGGGCAGACAGGATCCAGTATCCGGGAAAGAGCTGTACCCAGTCTGTTTGGCTGTAAAACTGTATTAGCATTACCTGTCTGTGAGGCACGTCACTGTTAGAACTTATTGTAGAACCATGGGTAGCCTGAAGGGGATTTCTCGAGACTTCGATAAGGGAAAGGGTTATTCGGTGGTTTTCCTGAGCACGCAGCAAGACTTTATGGTGGAGTATATTAAGCATATCACACGGACACAGTTGCAGGAAACAGTGCCTGCCATGTAAGGCGTTGGATGAGTCGGCGAAAACGTTGTTTATGGTTCCCGTCTCCCTCTGGAAATTGCTTTTACCGTATTCCCTAGATACTCATGCGGTTAAATCTATTCTTGAGATCAGTAATTGGAGGTGGGTGAAGCACTATTGCGTCGATGGGGATCATTTGCGGTACCAGACGTGGAGTGGACTCCCCCTACTGAACGTTCCAACTCCACTTGCGGGACACATTAGTACATTAGTGTTGTGCAAAATGCACAACCATACTTTAGCAGACAATGAAGGGGTTATACAACAATGAAGAGAGTGGCCAGTTTTTTTTGGTAGCCTCTGACACAATAATCAGCTGAAGAACACATTTTCACGGCATGCAGGCAGCAAACGCCATGGAACTTTCTCAACCCCGGACCCGTGCAGAGCCTCACGTCTCCTGAACGGATCTAGATGGATATCAATGGATTTCATATTGGGTTTACCATCACTCAGAAGCTATGACAGCCTCTATGTCGTGCTATATAGTAGACAGCGTGGTAGGTATGTCCACCCCATGCCCTGTTCTAGCTCGGCTACAGCGGAGGCAGTGGCCCAACTGTTCATTCGTCGTCTCTGGAAGCAATATGATTTTCGGAAATGTATCATCACTGACAGGAATATGGAGCTCGTTAACGCTGTCTGGAGCGAATTCATTAATCGAGTCAACATCGACCATAAAATGACCACATCAAGCCATCCGGAAGTAAACGGTCAAATCGAAGGCACTGACCCCTAGATAATTCAGTATTTGCCACTCTATACCCGGAAGAACTATAATTGGCTATATTTCGCCCTTCTGTGGAGTGGATTTTTATCATAAGTGTGCTCTCTTCCACTCGCTGCCCTCCAGCATCCCTGGTTTACAACGATACAACATTGACCGACCCGATGAAAGAGCTGGCGGTCTGAAGCCAGCCGTGAGCGCCTGCAGTCTAGTGCGGTAGCTATTCACAGTTGCCTCTACGTACAGTTCATTGGGCCCGTTTGCCAGGGAATTCTAGCGACAACTCTAAAGACCGCTAAATTGACGTCAGTAAACTTTACTTCACTTATGTATACAACGGTGAGAGTAAACGACCTGTCTCCCGTGACTCCCAATAGGGATCAGAGCCCCAGCTGGGAGCCGCAGCTACGCAACCAGCTCGAAACCCTGGTAGGCTGATGAGGCCTCGTAGCTGGTTGGCCCTTTTTGTGGCCTAAGCGATATGATGTAGAATTAATAATACATTATATTACTTACCTTTACTGGGGGGCTTCTAACGGCTCAGTGGGATGTCCATTCTAGTGCCCGCGCACTGCATGAAGCCTCACACTTCCCCACGCAGCTCCCACCATCAAAGGAAGACATGAGAAAAAGACAGCCATTCCATGCTAGCAAATACGAAAAATGGCATTGAACAGGTACTTTCAGACCATACTACTCGGTTTTGGTGGATTCCCTCTCCCCCAAAGGGCGCAGGGGGGGGAGGAGCCGATGAAGTTAGCTGCCCACTGGGTAGGACCTTGTGCTGTTCTTTCTCGTCAGGGAATTGGACTACATCGTCAACCTACCCCCATCTCGGAGATGCCATACGATGAGTGTTGGGTTTCTAGAACGATTCAGCAAATCACCTAAATACCCGCGAAATTTCCCCACGAAGAGTCAGGAGCTTTATGGCGACAAGCTACAACGGGGGGAAACTGAGATACTGAACCTTCGTTAAAACAATTCGCGGAGGCCACGCAGGAAATCGTGAACTCCTGCAGGCAATCCTTGGTCACTTGGAGAGTACTGTAAGCCAGGACATGAACAGGGCAGCCTAAGGTCGGACCTCGTTTAATTATCTTGTAGTCGTTGATATTTCCTTCCGTAAGAAACTAAATGTTTCGTGTTCCGCGTGCCCTCCGCTGTGGTCTAGCTTCCCTCCTGTGCTTACAGAAGCTTCTTTCAACCCTGTGTGCAGCAAGTGGGACGTCGGCAAACGTTAAAGAGGCCCGCAGTGCACTCAAACAAGCCATCGTTTCCCTAGCTGTTGGGTTTGCACGCCAAACGAGGCAGGCTAACGTTGCATGAAAAGGCAACAGTAGCGCAGACCAGAGCCCCACAGAGTTCAACGTCTTTTGCGCTTTCGCTAGCAGCCGTCTTCAGAGGATCTGCAGCAAAACTGAGCCTTCGGTAACGTTGGCAAACAACTCGTTATCTAGACGATGGTGGCAGTGCTGCACATACACGAAGTAGGCAGTGCGGGAGGAGCCGTCTGAGGCCGCCCTGGCTGCGCAGCAACACGAGAGCATCACCTGCTACAACAGCCACATGCAGAGCCAAGATAGGCACACGAGAACTTGTTCGGTCTTCGAGAGGGGGCGATGAGCAAATGCTGCAAAGCCTTTTCGACACTGGTATGTTTGTCTCACGTTGACACACGAATCTTTATACTCTTCAAGTAGGCATGCGGTAATCAAGCAGGATTTCTCTACAATTGTCCATAGTATTTATGGATAGGCCCAATGAAAACTTGATAGTGCCTGTTTTTTTTGGCACTGCTGCGCCGTGAGATGCTCTGTGATTCGTTTAACTTCATGGCACGACGCCTTCCCTCCCGCGACTCCAGGTACGTGGGCCGCTGTACTCATGGCGTCTGTAGCCCGGGGAGTAAGTCCGGCTGCTTTTAAGGAACTCAAGCATTTTTGCTACTGCAGCTCACAAGAGCCCTCTTATACGATCCAGGACCTTCGTTAGAGAAGGCCCGGGCTACAGGAGTGGTGCGACTCCGCCCAAGGCATGCAGTCATGTATTTCCTACAATATATACTTAGGTATGCGAATCTTTAATCAATTGCTGCCCACCCTACGTACACTAGAGGAGGCCTAGCGCCGGCACAGCTGGGCTTAGCCCGTTGCCCTCCCAGTGAGGGGGCCCCCCAATCTATCTGAGGTCCCGCACCCCTCAATTATCTACGCCCCACCTAAACCCTAGCATTTTGTATCCCGTCGACAGATGAAAAGGCTGTATTACCGGCAGCAGCTGCAGCAGGGACCGCGCCGAAAGAGACACAGCTTGCGTTGAAACTGCGGGATGGGTAGTGACACTCCTGTTTGCTGTACGAAGAGCTAAGGCTCTCTAAGTTCTACATGAGGAAGATCAAGTACTTTCAATTATACTGAAAAGCATTAAGATGCCCTGCATGCAGTGCCAAACACTGTTAAGTGTAGAGTCGCTGGCTGTGACTGCTGCTGCAGCTGCAGGCACCCACCGCCAGCAGCAGCCGCTGCGGCGCGCCGCAGCAGGGGCTGCAGCAGCAACACTAGCTGGAACAGGACTAAGTTAAATCCTATTTCTGTGCTGTCTGCATTACTGCTTGTGGCTCTAAACAGGCTGCTGAGGCGCCGCAGCAGCAGTGAGTAGTGCTGCTGTCGCGCTGCTGCTGCAGCAGCCGGGCTGTGGCGCCACACCACACGGGCAGTTGCAGCCTCCGTGCAGCTCTAGACAACGCAAGATCTGCATGCTTTGAGGTTTGCCGACAACAGCAACGGCATCAACAGCAGCAACAGGGGTTGCAGTTGCGGGAGGCCCATGCTTCAGAGTTTTCCAGAGGCCGCCGGCCTTTAAAGAGGGGCGTTCCGAGAAGTTGCTGTTTCCAGCTGTACACATCGATATTGCTTTAATTCTTGCCTTTTTCAGTATCATTAGAGTCCTCTGCAATTGCTCGGGCACCTGCTGCCTGTTCTTGCTGTGGCCAGGCTGACCACTGGGGGATCCGAAGGGCTGCATGTTCTGTCGACGCTGCCCCCATGTTCTCGCTAGGCTGCATCTGTTATTCGTTGCTGCTGCCTCATCCATTGCCTAAACACTGTATTTCTTCTCGCAGTGGGTGATATTCCGGTCAGAAGCAGCGGCTTTGTTCCCGCTGCGCCGGCAAGTCGACAGCAGCGTGCAGGTCATCTGCTGTGTCGGCGTGCTTGCCGGCACTTCCTGGCTGCCATTGGGTGGCCTGCCGTGACTTGGCGCACACATAGGGGTCCTTTGCATTGCACCCTCTGGACTGCACTGCCGGTGGAGCCACAGCAATTCATCCCTTCGTTGTTGCAGGGCGTTGCAGTATGTCGTCAAAACTCCTAGAGGTCGTGGGTATTTGCCTCAGTGTGTCCGGCTGTGTTATTCAGTTTGCATCGTAGCAGCAGCGGCGTTCGTTTGAAAGCCACAGTAGCAGTTGGCTGCAGCAGTACCGGCAACGGGAGGCGTACCTCCTTTGGACTCGTCAACCCTGGCTGACACTGAAGCCGTTCGTATGTATTTCTTTATATAGCAGCAACAGGGGTCCCACATCCTTGGCTGCACCGACGGCTGTTGGAGCATTATCTTCTTCAGCAGACCAGGTGAAGTACCAACATCTGTTTTACCTGCAGCTGCTTGGACAGTCCCTGTTCCAGCTGAGCCGCATACCGAATATTATTTGTCTCTGCTCATCTGGGGCCTTGCACTCTTACTGAGGAGTGTGTGCAGCAAGCTATGTGCGGCACGGAGCCGACTATAAAACATCAGCGGCTTTTCATTTAGCGGTGGGGTAGCGTTAGCAGCAGCAGCTTCTGGGGGATGGTACAGCCAGCAGCAGCAGCCGCGGCTGCAGGGGCAGATGGCCTTGCTACAGCATCTGCGGCTGCCGCTGCAGGAACAACTAAGAGGGAACACAGTAGCAGCAGCGGGTGGACTGACACCGCAAGTGTAGATTCTGCTACAAGCGCCGTGATGCCGCCGAGGCGCAGCGAGAGTGCAACAGAGAAACGAGGGTTCAGCGAGTCGCCACCGGGGGCCTTATGGGCCTCTCCGGCGTATGAAGCTCGTGAGCCTGGTGAGGAAGGAGACGGGCAACTGGCTTCTCCATATTCTTCGCTGCAGCAGACTAGCAGCCGCAGCAGCAGTGGCAGCAGCAGCAGCCGTAGCAGCCGCAGCAGCGCCGGCCCAGGGTCTTCCAGAGCGCGTGCTGGGGGAAGCAGCAGGTCTGACGCTGCTGGAGGAGGAGGAAGCCCACACGACTGTGAGGAGGGGGGCCCTGAAGGGGGGGATCCATCAGCTGACAGCGATGTGTACTTCACGGAGAGCGACGATGAAGACCATCGGGAATACAGAAGTGGCGGCTATCACCCCGTGTTTGTAGGGGAGATTTACGCGAGCAGGTATCGCATTGAGGCGAAGCTTGGCTGGGGCCACTTCTCGACTGTCTGGCTCGCTACAGACCTCAAGTGAGTGCCAGCTCATGCAGCAGACCTTACCTAAGGACTAAGCGTACCCTTGTCGAGATACCAGATTGTGGCAGTTAGCCGTTGCTTGGATATGCAGGAATAGTGGCTGCAGCGACCGCTAGCTTGGTTTCCGTTTAAGCCAGAAGGTCACAGTAAAAGCACAGCAGCAGGTGTTGCTGGGGCGAGACGCTGTGTGCAGGGTTTAGGGTTTCGGATATTGTGCTGTTTAGGGGTTTGTCGCTTTTGCAGAGCCGTTCCGCTCGAGTTTGTGGCGCTGAAGTTCCAGAAGAGTGCTCGGCACTACACGGAGGCTGCAGCAGACGAGGTGCAGCTCCTGACAAAAGTCAAGGACGGCATGCGCCACCCTTGTTGGAGGGAAGCAGCCAAGTCTTTCTCGGTGCGACGATTGCCGAGGGTTTTCTCTGTAGCTTAGGGGTTGAGGGCGAGCTGCTGGTAGTTGCTTCATCCCGGGAAGGGGAGTGTATGCTTTGGCTTCAAGTCAGTTGAAATTGTCGTTGCGTTGGATCTCTTGCCTTCGCAGAATGCCATCCGTGAGCGACACGAGGCAGCGGGTATGCCCTATGAGCCGCTGCGGAAGCTGCCACTGCCTCCAGTGGTGTTGTTCAAGGAGCAGTTCCAGCACACAGGACCCAACGGCGAGCATATGTGTCTTGTGTTTGAGATGCTAGGTAGGTCCCTTCCCATCCCTAGAGAAACATAATCCGTAGAGACGCTTAGGCGGCTCTGCGGCCTCATGCTTGAGGACTTACAGCTCAGAAGAGTCGGTTGGAGGCATAGGTTGGGGCTGTGTGATACGTACGTGCTAGGCCCGAATTTGTTGTCCCTCATAAAACGATATAACTTCCGAGGCTTGCCTCTCCCTCTGGTGCGACGCATAGCGCACGACATACTGCACGGGCTGCACTATCTGCACGACGTTTGCGGCATTATCCACACGGACCTCAAGCCCGAGAACGTCTGTGTGTCGGCGTATCCTCTGCCTCCCCCCAACCCTCTGGCGGCCCCCTTGCCTACGGGCCAGCAGCAGGAGCAGCAGGAGATGGAGAGTCTCACCGCAGAGATGCGAAAGCGACTCCGGAAGAAAAGTAGGCATTCAGCTTGTCAGCTTGGTTATAGCCTCATATGGTTGCTTTTTTGGAGACTTCACTGTGGTGGACGTCGCTAGTGCTCCCCTGTTGAGCGTCACGTGTCATGTGCCTCAGAAAAACGCAAGCAGCAGCGCCTCAAAAAGAAAGCAGCAGCAGCGGCTGCTGCTGCTGCTGCTGCTGTGGGTGAAGAGGAGGCGGGCCAATCTGAGGAGGAGGGAGACGGGGAAGAGGAAGAGGAGGAGGGGGAGAAGCAGCAACGCGAGACAGCGGCAGCAACAACAACTGCTTCTTGTGGTGCAGGCGAGGCGGCCTGCTCAGTGGGGGGTGCAGGAGAAGGAACCTGCAGCAGTGCTGTGGCGCAGGGGCAGGAGAAGGGAACAGTGCAGGTTCCATACGTGAAACATTTGCTCAAGCCAAGCCGATCGGACCCGTCTCTGTTGACATCTTACAAGGAGGAGATACACGCCCTGCAGGGCTCTCTTCAGAAGTGGGCCAGCAGGAACTGCAGGATATCAGGCACCAACCCAACTACGTGAACGCTAAACCTCCGTGGTGACCCTATACCCGAGGCATCTGGCTTGATGCTTGCTTCCAGCGCAGGGTCTTTTGGATATTGGAAAGGGCTGCAGGAGGCAGCACCGCTGTGATTTGCGAGAAAGTCTGTTGCTTGTGGGGAGTGTGCAGGCACATGTATAATTACGTGGGGTACTCGCAGTACCAGCCGCAGTCGGCGTACTGCTGCCCAAAGACAGGAGGCAGGATTCTCTACTGGCTGCCTAAGGAGAGGCCTGAAGAGGAGGCAACGAGGGAGGCGGGTGGTGAGGCAGAAGGGATGCGGAGCCGCCTTCCACTGCTGCACGACGAGCTGCTGCTGCATCCGGCAGCAGATCGGCTTTATAACCAGAGACTGAAGGAGGTGGCACGCACCAGCGACAAGAGAGATGCCAGTGGCCATCTCCTGTACGGGCCTTATATCAAACTCGAAAACGAAGAGCAGGCCGAGAAGGACATGACGGTCGTCCAGACGTCGGAAGGACCCATTTGCATCAAGTCAGCATAATTTCTCGTGCTGGTCCTACCTTTGCCGCTGCTGCGGGGCGCAGTTATTTGTGGCGTTTGCCTGTGCCCTCCACCGTTTTGTGTTTACATGGTGGTGCTTGCGGTGCCAGTAACAATGCCGATAGCACCTAACCGTCTCTCCCATATATATATATATATATATAATAT
>NW_013564178.1:7500-10777 GCF_000499605.1 Eimeria maxima | reverse complement strand
AGCAGCAGCAGCATATGCTGCTGCTGCTGCTGCTGCTGCTGTTGCTACTATATTAAATAAAATATAAATATAATAAAAAAAATAATTAATAAATATATAGTTACTGCTACTAATAAATAAAAAAGCCCCAAGAATTATATTATTACCTATTTTGCATGCACGACGAATATTTATTTATTTATATAAAAGAAAAGGAGGGGAGGGAGGATAATTTGCTGCATTTGCTGCTACGTCTCTTTGCGGTGTATGTACACTGCAGCAAATAATAATTATAATTATAATTAATTAATTAATTTATTAATTAATTAAATAAATAAATAGAGCCAATGGACCTTTAGTGGGGTGCTGCTGTCTGCCTTGCTGCTGCTGCTGCTACTACTACTACTACTACTACTACTACTACTGCTGCTGCTGCTGCTGCTGCTGCTGCTGCTACTGATGCTGGGAGGAACGGGCATAGAGAAATGGGTTGTGGTGCTGCTGCTGCTGCACTCTTTTTATATTATACAGCAGCAAAAAGAATAAAAAAAAGAAAATAAATTTTATTTTTATTTTTATTAATTAAATTAGGAGAGAAAAGCCTCCAATACAATCAGCAGTAGTAGCAACCGCCGCCGCAACCGTAGCAGCAGCAGCAGCAGCTGCTGCTGCTGCTCCTGGCCACACAGGAGCAACACAGACGCCCTGCAGCAGCAGCAGCAGCAGCAGCATGTGCGTCAGCACGAAGCGTGCGGGGGGAAGATCGACCTAATAGAAGAGAAGACTTTTCAGTATCACAGCGTTAGCTGTTTTTAATGAACTAGGCAAGCTGCAGCAACTCTGCTGCAGCAGGCGTCAGCAGCAGCAGCAGCAGCAGCAGCAGCAGCAGCCGCAGCGGCTGCCGTGTCCTCCCGCTGCAGTTGTGCCGTTCTGCTGTTGGCTTCCTCCTGCCTCCCCGTCTTACACAGCAACGTTGCTGCAGTAATAGGGCGCTATAATCTAAGGGAGACAGGAGTTGCTGCTGCTGCTGGTTGCAGCAGCACAGCAGCAGCAGCAGCACAACAGCAGCAGCAGCTGCAGCAACTCCAGCAGCACTGGATGGAACGCATTTGCTGCCCTCTCTGTCTTCTCCCCAGCTGTGCTGCAACAAACCACCCATCGTCGCAGCTTCCTTCATCTCGCTTTTGCTGCAGCAGGGGAGACCACAGCAGCAACAGCAGCAGCAGCAACAGCAGCAGCAGCAGCAGCGCCTCGCCCGCCTTCGGGGGTCGTCCCCTTGCATCACCTAAGACGTGCATGCAGCTGCAGCAACCTGGCTAGAACCTGCTTCCGATGGATCTTAATAAAGACTTGCAGCATTAGCAGCACTGGCAGCAGCAGCAGCAGCAACAGCAGCAGCAGCAACAGCAGCAGCAACAGCAGCAATAGACATGGCTGCTGGCGGCATACAGCCGCCTTTGTAGTGTCTTAGGCCGGGTACAGTTCTCCCTCCTTCTTTGTCTTTGCTGCTGCTGCTTGCTTGTCTTTTTCTTTATCATCCTTAAAGGCCAGCAGCAGCAGCAGCAGCAGCAGCAACAGCAGCAACAACAGCAGCACCAGCAGCAGCAGCGCATTAGTAGCAGCTGCATCAGCAGCAGCAGCAACAGAAGCAACACATGGCTCTCTGCTGCTTTTGCTGCATCGGGTACTGCCACGACAGCAGCAGTAGCAACCTCTGCAGCAGCAGACAAATTTAAGGTATGTTCTGCTGCTGTTGCTGCTGTTGCTGTTGCTGCTGCTGTTGCTGCTGTTGTTATAATTGGTCTTCCTTCGTTTGCTGCTGTTTCTCTGATTGCTAGTGCATGGTTGCTGCTCCTTTTTCTCTCATCTTGTTGGTGTCTCCTCTCTGCTGCTGCTGTGCTGCTGTTGCTGTTGCTGTTGCTGCTGCTGCTGCTGCTGCTGCTGCAGGATGGGGCAGGTAGACGGAGCAGCAGAAGACTGCGGCCCCGCTTCTGCTGAGGATGAATCGGGGCTGCCCCTCTTTGGCTTTGCTTCAACAGATGGAGCAGCAGCAGCAGCTGCAGCAGCACCTGCAGCTGCTGCTGGTGCAGCAGCAGCTGCTGCAGCAGCAGTTCCATCATTAGGCCCGGAGGGGACTGCTGCTGGTGGGCCAGGTATGACAGCAACGCCGCTGCAGCAGCAGCAAGTGGTTCAGCAGCAAGTGGCTCCGCAGCAGCAGCTGCAGCAGCTGCAGCAGCAGCAAGCAAGTACGGGTTTAAGTTATGTGTATGAAGGTTGTCTACAGCAGCAGCAGCAGTTGCAGCAGCAGCAGCTTCAGGAGCAGCAACTCCGGCAGCAGCAGCAGCAATTACAGCAGCAGCAGCAATTACAGCAGCAACATGCACAATTGCAGCAGGTGCCCCAAGCGCTGCAGCAGCAGCAGTTACAGCAGCAACAGTTGCAGCAGCAACAGTTGCAGCAGCAGCAGTTACAGCAGCAACAATTGCAGCAGCAGTTACAGCAGCAACAATTGCAGCAGCAGCAGTTACAGCAACAACAGTTGCAGCAGCAGCAACTGAAGCAGCAGCAGCAGCAACTGCAACATTTGCAGCAGCCGGATATGCAGCAGCAGCTATTACGTCAGCAGCAGCAGCTGCAGCAGCAGCATTTTCAGCAGCAGCAGCTTCAGCAGTTACAGCAGCAGCAACTGCAGCCAGTGCTGCAGCAGCAGCCTATGCAGCATTTACAGCTGCAGCATTTGCAGCAGCAGCAATTACAGCAGCAGCATTTATTAAGACAGCAGCAATTACAGCAGCAGCAATTACAGCAGCAGCAGTTGCAGCAGCAACTGCAGCAGCAAGGGCAATCTGCTGCAGCAGCAGATTCTGCTGTTCCTTCTCAGTTATTGCAGCATCAGCTGCAGCAGCAGATTCAGTTACAGCAGCAGTTACATCAGCAGCAACTGCAGCAGCAGCAGATACTGCAGCAGCATCTTGCTGCTGCAAGTGGTAACCCTCAGCAGCAGCAGCTGATTCAGCAGCAATTTATGCGTCAGCAGCAGATACGTCAGCAATTACAGCAGCAGCAGCTGCAGCAATTGTTGCTGCAGCGTCAACTGCAGCAGCAGCATCATTTATTAGCAGCACAGCAGACGCATAGTCCTTTTTTACAGCAGCAGCAGCAGCAGCAATATCTTCAGCAATTACAGCAGCAGCAGCAAATATTGCAGCGACAGCAGCAGCAATTAATTCAAGCACAGCAACGTCAGCAGCAGCAACCGCAACAACAACATAATGCATTTGCTGAAGCAGCAGCAGCA
>NW_013564178.1:0-5000 GCF_000499605.1 Eimeria maxima | reverse complement strand
AGATGGGTCTAGGTAAGACAATACAAACAATAGGAGTAATAGGTCATTTATTATATATAGATAAAGTATTATATCCTATATTAATAATAGTACCTCAATCTACATTAGATAATTGGATAAAAGAATTAAATAAATGGTTACCTAATATAAATGTGGTGTATATACACGGCAACGCTATAGGAAGGAACGTAATAAGAACCTATGAGTTAATAAGACTACATAGTAAATACCATGTATATTTATATGATGTATGTATATGTACACCTAGTATACTTAATAGTACTATTGATGTAGATTATCTAAGAAAAGTTACTTGGTCTCTTCTTGTTGTTGATGAGGCACATCAGCTAAAGAATATAAATAGCAAAAGGAATTATTTTTTATCCTTATTTACTACTAAACATAAGTTATTCTTATCTGGTACTCCCCTACATAATAATCTTTATGAACTATGGACACTATTACATCTATTAAATCCTAATATATTTATTAATTATAATGAATTTTATAAGAAATATTATTTAATAGAAAAGAATAATGAATTAGGGGAACAAAAAAGAATACAATTATATAATCTACAAGAAGAATTAAATAATTATATACTAAGAAGAGTAAAAAAAGACGTAGAAAAAAGTATGCCTAATAAGATAGAAAGTATATTAAGGGTAGAGATGTCACCATTACAATTATATTTTTATAGATTAATATTAACAAAAAACTTTGATTATTTAATTAAAAAAGGTAATAGTAATAAACATAATCTACAAAATATATGTATGCAATTAAAAAAAGTATGTAATCATCCTTTTCTTTGTCAATCTCCTACTAATACACAACAATGGTCCAAGTTATTGATTGATGGATCTGCTAAGTTAATTCTTCTTGATAAATTACTCAAAAGATTAAAGGAAAAAGGGCATAGGGTACTTATCTTCTCACAAATGGTTAAGATGCTCAATCTATTAGCTGAATTCCTTAAATTAAGGGGATATAAACATCAGGTAAGCAGGCAGGAGAAAAGGAGAAGAAAAGGAGAAGAGAAGAAGAAGAGAAGAAGAGGAAAGGAGGAAATGTACGTATATATATATTCATCTTATTTATTTATTTGTTTGTTTTGTTTGCTTTTATAGAGATTAGATGGTACTATGCCTAAAGAAGTAAGAAGAAAAGCCATGGAACAATTCAATTCACGAACAAGTAATGATTTCTGCTTCTTATTATCTACTAAGGCAGGAGGATTAGGTATTAATCTTACCTCTGCAGATACCGTCATTATATTCGATTCAGGTATACTTTATACTCATTTATTTATTTATTCTTATTATTTTATAAATTATATTTATATATATTCATCTAATTATTCCTTACAGCAAATTTGCAGCTCCCTATACACCCCAATCATGTTGTTGTTGTTGTTGTTGTTGTTGTTGTTGTTGTTGAATTATTCATCTTTTTCCTTTTTTCCTTTATTGTTTTTGTTCTAGTTATTGTTTATTATCTTGTTGTTTATACTTTATTTCTTCTTTTTATTTCTCTCTATTTATTCTTAAATGTATTTATATCTTGTTGTTGTTTGTTGTTGTGTATATGTATACATATATATATTCATATTTGTTGTTTATGATTTCTTGATGTATTTTTGTTGTTTTTTCTCTAATTAAAGATAAAATAAATAAATATATATAAATAAATATAAATAAATAAATATAAATATGTATTTTATACAGATTGGAACCCACAAAATGACTTACAAGCAGAGGCAAGAGCCCATAGAATAGGACAAAAGAAAACTGTACAAATCTATCGTCTTGTAACAAAAGATTCTATTGAACAAACTATACTAGAAAGAGCAAAAGCTAAAATGGTATTAGATACTCTTGTTGTACAAGTAAGTTATTTATTCTCCTTTTGCTGCTGCTGTTCTTTTTGCTGTTCTTTTTGCTGTTCTTTTTGCTGTTTTTTTTTTGCTGTTTTTTTTGTATGAATAAGACACACATTTAAATAATTCTTTTTTCTTTCTTTCTTTCTTTCTGCATAAATAAATAAATAAATAATATATATATTTATATATATGTATATGTATATATATGTATGTATATAGGGATTAAATAAGAGAGGAGTAGAATGGGGAAATGGTGGTAGTTTATCTGGTGGTGGGGTTGGTGGTGTTTCTTTTTCTCGTGAAGATTTGAGCAAAATATTAAAATTTGGTGCAACAAAGTTATGGAGCCAGAGTAGGCCTAAAGGGTGTGAGCTAGACAGCAGCAGCAGCAGCAGCAGCAGCAGCAGCAGTAGTAGCAGCAGTGGTGATGGTGGTGGTGATGGTACAGGTAGTGGTGATGGTACAACAACAGGAGAAGGATATAATGAGTTTGCTGCAGCAGCAGCAGATATTACAGATCCTGATGGTAATACTATGAATACAACTAATAATATTGCTGGAGGTATAGGAGGTATATTAGCAGGAGTAGGAGGTATAGATGGATCATTAGGAGTAGTAGGAGGAGGAGGAGGAGGAGGAGGAGCAACAACAGGAGGAGGAGGATCATCATCATCAGGAGGAGGTGCAACAGCAACAGCAACAGCAACAGCAACAGCAACAGCAACAGCAACAGCAACAGCAGGAGCATCAGGAGCATCAGGAACAGCAGCAACAGCAGCAGCAGCAGCAGCAGAAGAAGAAGAAGATGATGCAGAATTTTGGCGACAATGTATACCTAGTCATGAAAGATTAAGGTATAAAAGACAAAAAGAAGATCAATTAATTATTCATGGTAAAAGAAAGACAAGAAATGCATTATTTGCATGGGGTATAAGTAGCAGCAGCAGAGGAGAGGATAGTTCAGATACTGCTGCTGCTGCTGCTGCTGCTGCTGCTGCTGCTGCAGGTAGTAGCAGTAATAGCAGCAATTATGGTTATACAAATAGTGCTATAGGAGAAGATAATGATAATAATATAGATATAAATACATCTTCTTCTGCTGCTGCAGCAGGATCAGCAGCAGCAGGAGGAGGAGCAGCAGCAGGAGGAGGGAAAGGAAGAAGAGGAAGAAGACCAAGAATACTTAATCCTACACAATTAACATCCAAGGAATATCATCGTTTATATAGGGCATTATTAAGGTATGGATGTATAAGAAGAAGAATTCATGATATTATTCATGATGCTAAGCTGCAGAGGGTATCTGCTGCTGTTGTTGCTGCTGCTGCACAACAAATTGTTGCTGCATGCAAAGAAAGACTTAATCAACCTCCTGCTAAACCTGCTGCTGCACCTAATACTGCAGCAACAGCAGCAACTGCAGCAGGTGCAGCAGGTGCAGCAGCAACAGGTATTAAGAAACATAAAAGTAATAAAGATGATGATGAGGAAGAAGAAGAAATTGATCAATTAACAAGACCTAAAGAAGAAGAAGACCCTAAGGAAGGTATTTATTTATTTATTTATTTTATTTATTTATTTTATTTATTTATTTATTTATTTATTTTATTTGTATAAATAATTAGCTAGCTAGCTAGCTAGTTACGTAGCTAGTTGTGGTGTATGATGAGTTATGGTTAGTTGTTAACATTTCTACACTTCTCTCGTCAACCTCTCTCTTGCTGCTGCTGCTGCTGCTATAACTACTGCTCTTGCTGCTGTTGCTGCTGCTGCTGCTGCTGCTGCTGCTATAACTACTGCTCTTGCTGCTGATGCTGCTGCTGCTGCTGCTGCAGGTCGTTCGTACTTTACACAGATAGGAGACACAAGAGTAAATGCATGGGATCTAATAGAGAGGCTGCAGCTGCTGCAGTTGCTGCATGATGTATTTGAGCAGCAGCACCCTCATTGTGCTGCACCATGGCAGCTACCTACAGGTCCTCTCTCTCCTGAATTCACTGGCATGCAGCAGCAGCAAGTGCAGCAGCAGCAAGAGGGGCAACAGCAAGAAATAGCAGGAGAAGGAGGTGATATGACTGGTGCTGCAGCAGCAACAGGATTAGAACAAACTACTGGTGATGCAGCAGCAGCAGCAGCAGGTGATGCTGCTGCTGCTGCTGCTCCTTCTGCTATGTCTTGTGATGGTCCCGCTGAGACTGTTGATCCTGCTGCTGCTGCTGCTGCACTGCAGCAGCAATCTGCTGAAGGAGAGCAACAACAGCAGCAACAGCAAGAGGGAGAAGGACAGGATCAGCAGCAGATACCTGGCAGCAGCAGCAGCAGCAGCACTGCAGCAACAGGCTTCCCTCCTCCAACAGAACCAGGAGCACCTCCAATGTTTTTAACGGTTAGTTATTTTATTTATTTATTTATTTATTTATTTATTTATTTATTTATTTATTTATTAGCTAATAATAATTAATAATTAACTAATATATAATAATAAATACACATATATACATATATATAGATATGTATATACCTTAGGGTGTTAATAAATAATTAATAAATAATAAATAATTAATTAACAATAAATAAATGTACATTTATACGTATATACATATATTTATATATTTATATATTTATATTTATCTGCATACGTGTATATAAATAAATAAATAAATAAATAAATAAATAAAATAAATAAAATAAATAAATATATACCTCTAAATAGACCTCTAGATGCGGAATAAGGATCTAAATACAAATAAATAAATAAATAAATAAATAAATAAATAAATAAATAAATATTTATATATATATATGTATACAGCTACGGCTCCCTGAGGGTGTACTATGCCGTCTTAAGCCATGGAGTGCTCGTGATGTCCAACGATGGACAAATAGAGAGGATGAGGCCCTTCTTATAGGGGCATATAAGTATGGATTTGGTGCCTGGGCGGTTAGTCTCTTTTTTTATACTTTTTATTCCCTTTTTTTATATACTTTTATCTACATTTATTATTTTATTCTTCTTTTTATTTATTTTATTGCTTTTTTCCTGTTTTTTTTTCTTCTTTCTTTTTTTTTTATGACCTTTTCCTCCCTATTTGTGTATATATATATATATATATGGATT
>NW_013564177.1:0-55000 GCF_000499605.1 Eimeria maxima | reverse complement strand
AATAAATAAGAAAGAAGGGTACCCTCCTCCTTCTTTCCTCTTCCTCCTGCTGCTTACTCCTTATTGCTATATCCTTTTATTAATAAAGAGGAGAGCAGCAAATAAATAAGAAGAAAAAAGAGGAAAAAAGAAGGGAAAGAAGAAGAAAAGGATAAATAAAAGGGAGGAGACACACTAACGGTGGGGCCCCTCTTTGTTATATAAAGGAGACAATTGTACCCTTTTGCCTAACCATTACTGTACCCTTTTCTTCTTTATGTGTAGTCAACACTACTTCAAGGGCATAGGGGCCCCCAAGGGGGGCCCCCAGAGGCCCGGGGGGCCCCCCTTGGGGGCCCACATGCCCAATCGTTTAGCCATAGATCTTTATTAAAAGATGCAAAATAATATTATTTATATTTATTTATTGTCTTTTTTGTTTATTTTTTATTAATTAAGGTGTACATACACCCCAATACTATCAAGACACCTGGCGACACAAACAGCTCATGGTAAAGACACATATAGCAGCAGAAGCAGGAGCATCAACAGCAGCCGCAGCAACAGCAGCAGCAGCAGCAGCAACAGCAGCAGCAACAGCAACAACAATGGCAATAAAATATTAATTGCTGCTTTTAAAGCAACAATATAACTTCTTAATGAATTATACGGTACAGGCACAGACAAGGGGCCCCAGAGGTCACCATAAGGGGCCCCCCACCGGTGCCAGGGGGCCCCCACCGCTGCAGAGGGGCCCACCTCCCTCTATGAAGACCTTTAGAGAGAGTTGATGGCCATTCAGTCTTCCCTCATAATGGACCCCCTGTACTAGAGACCAGCCGAAGGTCAGGGTCTGCTGTTGTACTTTCTGCTGCTGCTGCTGCTACTGCTGCTGCTGCTGCTTCTTGGGAAGCAGGGCCCTTGCTCACGGCAGCAGCAGCTGCTGCTCCTGCAGCTACTGCTGCTGTGGTGTCACCTAACCTATGGCACGGGAGGAGAGGAAGCAGCAGCAGCAAACATCAGGGAGGAGCTGCCAGGGGGCCCCGACAGGGGGCCCCTCTGTGCTGAGCAGCAGAAGCGGGATTAGTAGCAGCAGCGGGATTAATAGCAGCAGAAGCAGCAGCAGGAGCAGCAGCAGACGGGGGGATGAGCCGCATGCAGCAGTCAACCATAGCGCCGTTAGGGGCCCCACTCCTGCCTTGGGGGCCCCTGATGCAGCAATTAGACCCTATAAAAGAAGATGCAGGGAAGAAGAAATCGTTGCATCTAACGACCTACTGGGTGCTGGGTTAGCCCCTCGTGCCTGCTACAGCAGCAACTGCAGCAGCAGCAGCTGCAGCCCCTCGACTGCACCTGCAGCAGAGTCTAAAGCAGCAGCAGCAACATCTGCAACAGCAGCAGCAACAGCAGCAACAGCAGCACTTCTCCCCCCTTGTTGTGTCTCCATTGGGGGCCCCTATATCTCCCCCTTCTCTAAGGCCAAAGATGTCTTGGGGTTTGGGGTGTACGTACAGCAGGTGCTGCATGCTGCTGCTGCTGCAGCGCAGCAGTATCTTGACCTAAAGGAAGATATTATATGTGGGGGCTCCCTCCTTCTCTCCAGCAGGAGGCAGCAGGGGACTGCTGCTGCTGCTGCTGTTGCTGCAGCAGCAAAACTATTGAGAGATGCAGGTGCTGCGGTGTCTGCACACTTGTCTACCGTTGCTGCTGCTGATGAGGAAGATTTACGCAGGCATATGTGCTCTGCTGCTGCTGCTATTGACAATGTTGTTGTTGTTGCTGCTGCTGCTGCTGCTGGTTCTCCTGGTGAAGGGAGACAGTGGGACAGATGCGTGCTGCTGCAGCAAATATGTGGGGGGCTGCTGCTGCTGGGGATCGAACGGCTTTCGCAGCCGCAGCTGCAGCAGCAACCTAGCCCGGTTGCCGCTGCTGCTGCTGCTGCTGCTGCATTCATAGGAGTGAAGAAGCTGCTGCTGCAGGAGAGGTGGGAGATGCCACTGTGGCTACACAGCAGCCGCAGCGGCAGCAGCAGCAGCAGCAGCAGCAGCGGGCCCGTGCTCCTGGGGTGTCTGCTGCGTGTTCCCGATGAGGGCGGCGGTTCGCTGCTCTTTGCTGATGCAGCGATCATCACGGGCGGTTTAACAGCAGCACAGCCGCAGCAGCAGCAGCAGCAACAGCAGCAGCAACAGCAGCAACGGGGAGAGCCTTGCCCTATATACGCAATTGCATGCACAATATGGGGCTCCTTTAGCAGCAGTGCCTTTGTGTCTCTTGAACTCATTAGAGACAGGGGCCCCCAAATCTCTTGGGGGCCCATTGGGGGTAGCAACAGCAGCAGGGATACGGGGCACCATCGGTCCAGTACCCTTTGTGGTCGCTTGGTGTCGGAGGGGGCCCCTGGGGGCCCCTGTCTCCTCGCCGTTAGACAGTGGCGGTACATCCCCACAGCAGGCATCAACAGGGTCTCGGGGCCCCCCCCCAAAGCAGGTGAGGAGAGTGGGGAGCCGCCCAACCTGCTGCTGCTGCAGCAGGGGGGCCCTGCAGCAAACCATAGGTCTAGTACAAAGTCCCCATGTGGTAGCCGGGTCAGCAGGGGGGCCCTACAGTCTCAGGGGTGTAGGGGCCCCCCAAATTGGGACAGAAGGAGAGAAAAGGGAGACAGAGACAGTAAGGAGACAGTGCTGCTGCATATCTTGCCAGGATGTGTGGGGTTAACTGCTGCCTCTGCTGTGCTGCTGCCGCTGCAGCAGCAGCAACAAGTTGCAGCTCCGCTGTTGCAGCAGACAACTGCACCGGAGGCTACAGCCACACCGCCACTGACGATAGCCGAGCCTTTAGCATCTGCTGCTGCAGCAGCTGCTGCTGCTGGCCGCGAGAGCCGGTCAGCACCAACAACAGCACCTGCAGCACAACCAGCAGCAACCGCAGCGTTCGCATACAAGTGGGCTGTAAGGGGGCCCTCGGGGGGGCCCCCAAACAGCAACAGTACAGCGCGGGGCCCCGAAGGGACACCGCATCTGGGGAGACCGCATTGGGTGTCTGTACAGCCCAATCTCTGCTCTACGAGTTCGTCTGAGGAAGAGCAAGCAGCAACACAGGCAGCAGCAGCAGCAGCCTCTGCAGCAGCAGATGCTGCAGCAGCAGCAGAGGCAGCATCAATAGCAGCAGCAGCAGAGACACTGGAAACACAAACAGCTGTTAGAACGCAAATCAACAGCTCTGCTGCTGCGGAGGAGAGCAGTAGCCCGCAGCAGCATCGGAACGACAGTTGCCCTGCTGAAGCAGCATGTGGAGGCCCCTATGGGGGCCTCCACGTGGAGCAGCAGCAGCAGCAGCAGGGCACGCTGCCGCTGCTGCCTGCAGAGGTTGCGCGGGGCTCTTCAAGGAAGTGTTTTGTGGTGTATGGGCGTGTGGTGTCTGTCTCCCCCATATTAAGTTCGAGGGAGACAGGTCCTGCTGCTGCTGCTGCTTCTGCTGCTGCTGCTGCTGCTCCTTGCTGCGTGGCTCGCTTGGCTTGCCCCCTCATTGGGGGGCCCCTGCAGCCACAGGACGTTAACTCTGCGGCGCCCCCCTATATACCGACCCTCCGCCGCCTGTGCAACAGCACCGTAGACCGTCACACACATGCGCGGCACTGCAGCAGCTGCAGCACCGGCAACAGCAGCACCAACAGCAGTAGCAGCCACTGCTTTACCAGTGCCGCTACCGGCAGCGCATGTAGTACCAGCAGTCGATGCAGCAGCAGTCGTTGCAGCAGCAGCACCACCACCACCACGAGCAGCAATATCTGCTGCTGTTGCTGCTGCCCTACAGGCGGCCTCATCTTTTTCGTTGGATCTGCTGCAGCAGTTGGACGTCTATGCTTGATGCCCGGTAGAGTCGCATGCATAGCGGGTCTGCGGCTACAGCGCATGCGCAGCAAAAAGCAGCTGCAGCAGCACGAGGAACAGCAACCCGAGCAACAGCAGCAGGAGGGGGAGCAACAGTGGCGTCTAGTTGCCGGGCCAGCAGTTTCTATTGCACAATGGCAAATGTCAGAGCTCGATGCAGCCTTGAAAGTAGCGCAGCAGCAGCAGCAGCAGCAAGTAGACACGTTGCAGCAAAGTACTGAGGAGACATCTGGTAAGAATGGATGGCAGCAGCAGAGTCCCCTGCTGCCACTGCTGCAGCAGCTGCTAGGGGGGGTCGGGCCTTCATTGATGTGCGACGGTCGCTTGCCGTGGCTGCTCCCGCTGCTGTCTAGGCACGGTGAGGAGGGTCCGTATGCTGCTGCTGTCCTACTTGCTGCCCACAGCACCAGCAGCAGCAGCAGCAGCAGTTGTATAGGGGGTACGGACTTGTGGGGTGCTTCGCTGCTGCACTATCTGGGGCAGCAGTGCAGCAGAGGAGGCCTTCGGAGAGAGAATATGGGGTCTCCTGTCTCTTTTGAAGGCCGGATGACGAGCAGCAGCAGCAGCACCAGCAGGTTTGGTCTGTTAGAAGGTTTGCTGCAGTGGCAGCCTTTTCCCTGGTGTCTCTGCAGCAGCACAGAGAGCAGGGGGTTCACGGGTGGTGTTGGGGCATCCGTGCTGCTGCTGCAGCAGCACGTCGCATGGAGACGTGTTGGCTGCAGCGGCAAGGATATCCTGCAGCGAGCAGCAAGATGCGCTGGAGCAACTTCAGCGGCAGCAGCAGCAAAAGCAGCAGCAACAGCAGCAAAGGATACAGAGGAACAGAAGGTGGGGTACTCCCCGTGGGCCCCCGCTGAAGTTAAAGATCGGCAATTCCCCCAAAGAGACACCGCACCGTCTGCTGCTGCTGCTGCTGCTGCTGCCGAAGGGCCTTTGCCTGTAGCGCTCATCTCCAGCAGCAGTAGCAGCGTGGTGGTGTTGGGGCCCCCTGCGGCGTCAGTACGGGGGGGCCCCCAGCACCTCTGCATAGACGACAGCAGCTTCCTCTCGCGGCTGCTCATGGCTGCTGCAAGTGGAGAGACAGCTGCAGCAGAGGGGGCAAGCAGCAGCAACAACAGCAGAAGCAGGATCATGTGCTGCGCTTGCTGCTCCTGCAGTAGTTTACGGCATCTAAACTGGCCGTTGTTGCTGCAAAACCAAGGTGCTGAAGGGGCAAAAGCATCGTATCCAGCAGCAGCAGCAGCAGCATCAACAGCAGCAGCAGCAGCAACAGCAGTAGCAACAGCCGCAGCAAGAGCAACAGCAGGAGCAGCAGGCATGGAAAGAGGAGAAAGTCTCCGCAGGAGTCCCCTGCTGCTAAGCTTCCTCTGTTGGCGGCATGCAAAGACAGCAGAAGAAATAAATTTAAAATTTAGTCCCTCCTGGATTGCTGAAAAATTCGGCTGTCTCCATGGGGTCTATGAAGGGCCTACGCATGCATCTGTTGCTGCTGCTGCTGCTGCTGCTGCTGCACTCCGTTGGTCAGCTTTAGTGGCACGTAGCAGCGCTGGTGCCGCCACAACAGCTGCAGCAAGCACCGCGGCAGACGCAGGAGAAGAAACAGCAGCAGCAGCAACAGCTGCAGCACCTGGAGCAGGTTCGTGGTGTGCTTCTCCTCTTACTCTCCTGCAGCCCTTCATTGGTTGCTGCGCCCTAACAGGGCGTCGCCCCAAGGCGTCGGAGGTGTGGGGCCCTTGGAGGCCGCTGACACCTGAAGAGGAGGATTGTCTCTGCCACCTCCGCAGCAGCAGCAGCAACGGCAGCAGCAGGAGCAACGGCAGCAGCAGCAACAGCAGCAATGATAGCGTGGTAAGGGTGCACAAGACTATAGGCATAGCAGCAGCAGTAAAGGAAGCTCAGACCTCTGTCTCCTACTGGCTGCTAATAGACGCTCAACATCTTGTGCTGCAGCTGCTGCAGCAAACTGCTGCTATTGCTGCAGCAAAAGCCTTCCGATATTTGGCAGCAGCAGCAGGCTGGTCCGTTTCTTGTAGCTCCAGTTTGCGCAGCAGCAGCAGCAGCAATTGCAGCAGCAGCAGCAGCAGCAGTCCTCATGATGGATCACTACAGAGCCATGGCAGCGGCAACTTGCCTGCTGCTGTTGCTGCAGTAACCCTCAATTCATTTGCTGCTGCTGCTGCCCACCTAGCGCAGGTGCCATCCCTTGTACACCTGCGGAGACCCTTAGTAATCGTCCCCGTAGATCCCTTCGCGTATGAAGGGGGCACTTGCTGCTGCTGCTGCTGCTGCAGCGGCGGCAGTAGCAGCAGGTGTCTGAGGTGTTTATCTCTGCACGGAGCAGCAGCAGCACCTGCTGCTGGTGCTACTGGATTGCCTTCAGCTGCCAGCTGCTGTATGGCAGGAGGGTCTTCTTGTGTCTCCTCCAGGCGTCTCTGTGCTGATGTGCTGCGGTGGCTGCTGCTGCTACAGCGCCAGGAAGCTCGGGTGTCTCTGCAGGTGCCACAGGACTACAGCAGCAGTATTGACCCCACACCGAGACCCCCGTTCTTTGGGGCTGCCACCACAACCACCTTTGCATGCGCAGCAGCAGATGAAGCAGCAGCAACATCAGCAGCAGCAGCAAATTTGAGCAAGACTTACTCCCTCAGTGTTCCTGCTTCGCCTGCAACTGCCGCTGCTGCAGATGCTGCTGCTGCAGATGCTGCTGCTGGTGGAGACGTCCCGCTGCATCGTTTGATCGAGTGGTCGTCCCTTTCAGAAGCCCAACCTCAAGACAGCAACGCTCGTTTCCTCCCCGTAGGAAAGCTCCAGAAGCAGCAGCAGCAGCCGGAGCAGCAGCAGCAGCAGCAGCAGAAACGGCTGCACCCACCCAGACTCACAGCTCCGATATCTTCAGCTGCTGTAGCCGCAACAACTCAGCAGTGTCCGCACCGCAGGCCACGCCACCACCAGAGGGAGCTGCAGCAGCAGGTGCAGCGTCAGCAGTTGCAGCATCAGCAGGTGCAGCAGCAGCAGCAACGCATGCACGCCTTGCCACCCATTAGCTGTACTGCCCTCAATGCAGTCGATTGTGCTGCTCTACTGGCAGCAGAAGATGTGTGTGGGGTTGTGGGGTTCCTCAACTACGGGATCCCCCTGCCCCCTGCTGCTGCTGCAGCTGCTGGTGTTCGAAGCCGCAGCAGCAGCACCAGCAGCAACAGCAGCAGGTATACTGTGGGTACTAGCCAGTTTAGTCTATGCGGCAATTTGCTGCTGCTGTCTGACCAATCCTTGACAATACCTGTGCTGCTGCTGCCGAGCTGCCCCCATGCTGTCTCTTCAAGTGTCTCCTCGTGTTTGCTGCGGGAGTTGCTGCCAGCAGCAGCAGCAGCACCACCTGGTGCTCGGTCTCTTTGTGTCTCCCTTGATCGTTGCTGCTTTGTTGCTGCTGTCTCCTTCAATGCCATTCCCACAGCCGAGTGTCTCTCCACCTCCTTAGCAGCAGCAGCAGCAAAGGTGCAGCAAAACAAGGGGATTAATGCGCCTGCTGCTGCGGCTGTGGAGACAGGAACACGAGACACCTCCACCAGCAGCAGCAGCAGCAGGACTAGCAAGAAGGCTGGATCGGGACCTCTCCAGCGGCGTCAGCATCACCAGCAGCATCAGCAGCAGGAGCAGGAGCAGCAGCAGCAGTGTGGGTTGGCATCTGGTGTTATTCCCGCTGCACCAGCAACAGCAGCATGCTGCTCCTCGTTCCTCAGTGTGTCTCCTTTGTTTGGTTTTATTTCTTTAATTATTTGTTCTGCTGCAGCAGTTAAAGTAACCCACATAACTCACTGTGTAACGGAGAATGGGGTGTCTCCTCAGTCTTTTTTTGTGTCTCCTCGTCAGTCTCCTGTGTCTCCTTTATCCTTTTTAGATAAAGAAAGAGACACTAAGAGTTTTTTCCCTGCTGCTGTCTCCTCCGGCTGCTTCTTCTTCTTCCTTAGAAGCAAATGCTGTGTCGTACTGTCAACTAAAAGCAAAGCAAAAGGGCCTCAGGGGGCCCCCAAAGGGGGGGCCCCGTCAAGTGTCTCTCCCGAGTGTATCTGTCTTATCCAGGGGAGCGTCTTCTCCCCTCTCGGGAGCCCCTGTGTCCCTTCAACAGGGGCCCCCACACACGTCTGCTGCTGCAAGAAGCAGCGGCAGGGGCCCCCCACGAGTCCTACTGCTGCAAGTGTAGGGGCCCCCACCTGCCGCTGCAGGGGCCCTGGGCGGGAGGTGACTTTTCATGTGTCTCCCTGGCAGTTTGCTGCGCTGCAGCGTCTTGCCTTCTATAGGGTGCTGCCTGCTGCAGCTGCTGCAGATGCACTTGAAGCAACGTCGAGTGTATCTGCAGCTGCTGCAGCAGAAGAAGAATTGCATTATCCCTGGGATCGTCAACTCCCGACCCCACACACATTCACAGACGCCCTCGCAGAACCGATCTT
Source organism: Eimeria maxima (assembly GCF_000499605.1). Classification (NCBI taxonomy): domain Eukaryota; phylum Apicomplexa; class Conoidasida; order Eucoccidiorida; family Eimeriidae; genus Eimeria; species Eimeria maxima. The sequence goes on along the minus strand of NW_013564177.1, from coordinate 46,683 downwards.
AGAGCGCATGCAGCGACGCAGCTGGACCGCATGCACCCCACGCATGCAGGAGGAGGAGGAGGAGGAGGAGGAGGAGCAGCAGCAGCAGCAGCAGCAGCAGGCAAACAAGAAACGAATGCGGGAGGAGACTGTCTCCTCAGATTGGCTGCCACCTGTCTCCTCCTTTGTTTTCCATCGTTGGCATTCGCTCGAGGAAGCAACACAGTTCATGGGGCCCCCTAACCGCAGCAGAGGCCCCTGTCTCTCTTTAAATGGGGTCCCTCCTCTGGGGGCCCCTCTACCTCCATCTACAGGAGACGACACCTCCACCAGCGGGAGGCCGCATGAAGCAACAGCAGCAAGCCCAGCAGCAGCAGAAGCTCCTCTGGTGCTGGCACGTCGTCTCCGCACGCCTCTGTGCTTCTGCGATCTCGCAACATCTGCTGCAGGACACGCAGTACAAGCAGCAACTACAGCAGCAGTAGCAGCAGCAGGAGCTGCTGCTGCTGCAAATGCTGGCGAAACGGGAGTTTGTCTCCCTACCTCACGGTGTCTGCGGTGTTTGTCTGTGTTGGGGTGTTGGGCTCTTGAGTGTCATCGATCTGCTGAGGAGGAGACACGGGGATCGTTCGACTCCCTGCTGCAGCTGATGGCAGCTGCAGCAACATGGCTGTGGGGCCCCACTCCCCCAGGGATCCGTTCCCCGTTGCAGTTATCTCCACAAGGCTGTCTCCCTCTGTCGTCGTCGAGGAGACAGCGCGTATTCCTCAAAGGCCTCACTGTCGTGGACCTGGTGATGCTGCCAATGCGAGCCGCTACAGGTGGTGCTACCGCTTCTGCTGCAGCAACAGCAGGCAGCAAGAGCAAACGTTCATGGGAACTGTTAGGGGATGAGGCCACCCGCCGCTGTACATGGCTAGTTGTAAGGTACGTTACATAGCTGACCCTTTTGTTTTGCTTCAGTAAGCTGTGCAGCCTCCTTACGATCAGCAACGGCAGCAGCAGGAAAAGCAGCAGCAGCAGGCGCAGCAGCAGGCAGGCAGGCAGGCATTCCTTTAAATTGTTTGTGTGTGTGGCAATTGCTTATCCTGGCGTGTATTTTATCTCCTGCGGCAGATGTTGCTGCTGTGCTGCTGCTGTTTCTGTGTGTTGCGTTGCTGCTGCTTAGGCTGGCTGGGTGCCCTTCGTTTGGCGTTGCAAGACGGGGGCCTCCTTCTGGAGCACATGACCCCCTCTTAAGGAAGAGCGGCCCCACAAAAGCAGACGGCGGATTCATTGATCTGTGGGTCCCCCCCGGTGTCTCCCCAGGGAGATTTGATGTGCTGCAGGTAGGCATGCAAATAGATGTGGGGCCCTGTCTCCTTGTCCTTTCTACAGCTCCCCCGTGGCCTCCTCCCCCAAGACGCATCCGCGGGAAGCCACGAGCAGCAGCAGCAGCAGCAACGGGAGCGGCAGCGGGGGAGGAGGAGAAACACTGTCTGGGGCCCTTGCCTGGGGAGGGACTCGGCAGTTGGGTGTCTCCATTATGCAGGATGTGGGCAGCAGCAATTGAGGAGACAGTGGGAGGGGGTCTACTTGGCAGATCAATTGCTGCTCATTGCATGCGCTGCACTGCTCCTATACCCTCTACTGTCTCCTTGACTCGCCAGCAGCTGCTTCTGTCCATAGCACTTGCAAATGCTGTGTCTATGGGCCCTTTGCCCTCTCTTAAGTGCTGTGGGGCCCCCCCTGGGCCCCCACAGCAGCACCCCACTGGCGCTCTGCAGCAGCAAGAGCAGCAGCATGCAACGGCGGCCTTTGGGGAGTTGCTTTTGGAAGCGATCCCAGCTACTGAAGTTAAATGTGTGGGCTTCAGTTCTGCTGCCTTGGCGCTGCGGTGTCTACCCTCGCAACAGGAGCTGCAAGGAGCAGCAACTGTCTCTTCTGTTTCCTTAGGGGGAGGAGACACTTCTTCTGCAGCCACCTCCTACTCGCCTCGTGTGGATGCTACTGCTGCTGCGTGTCCGCATCCGGTGCTGCAGCAGCTGCGGCACCGCTATGCAGCAGCCCCAGGAGGCCTTCCTCTAAGTTTATGGGAGACAGCAGAGGCGCATGCAGCGGCTGGTGCTGCAGCCAGCAGTAGAGACCCTCAAACTCCGTCCTATGCGTTTGCAGCCACTCGTCATCGCTGCAACAGTAGCAGTTGCTGCTGCTGCGCTGACGTGTCGCCCAGAAAAGGCACAAGAGCAGATGGGGCTCATTCGAATTTGCCTCTGAGCCTGCAGCTGTCTCCTTTGTTTTCTATTGGCATGGAACCTCCCGTGTCTGCTTCTTCTCTTGGGGGTAGAAGTGTCCCCTTGTGCGAGGAGACAGTTCCTGCTTCGCGGCGCGCATGCAGAGACACGCGACATGCAGCAAGCGGAGGCGGCCGGGAGAGCTGTCTCCAAAGGGACAAGAGAGACAGGAAAGGGGAGACAAAGGGGCACAATGCCCCTTCTGTCTCTTCTTTTCCTTACTATAAAAAACAACCCCACCTTATTAACACCTCTGCATGCAGTTGGGTGTCGGGGTCAATAGAAGAGCTGATGGCGGTGCACCTGTCTTGGGTGTGTCGCCGCTGCCTAACCGCCCCCAGCACCAGCAACACCAGCAGCACCAGCAGCAGTAATACCAGTACCGGCGGCGGCAGCAGCAGGAGCACCGGCAGGAGCATCTGCGGCGGCAGCTGTAGCTGTGGGGCTGTCCAACAGCAAGACACCGAGGGGAACCACAAATTGTTGGGCCTGCAGCTAGGCATATTAGTGGCCCTTGAGGAGAGCAGCACGGGGCGGCTGCTGCTGCTGCTGCTGCAGAACGCAGCAGCGCTTAGCTTGCTTCGGCACCTCGGGTGTCTCGGCACTGTATCCGATATGGAGACACTTGAGGAGTGTGCTGCAGCGTTGATGCTTGCGCAGAGAGATGAGCAGCAGCAGCAGCACAAGCAGCAGCAGCGCCAGCACAGAGACCTCCTGCTCAACAGCAACAGCAGCAGTGCAGGGCATCTGGTGTTTGGCGCTTTGTGCTGCGCTGCATGCAACGCAGCAGCAGGGTGTCTCCTCAGGTTTAATAAAGGACAAGACGGGGGGATAATTAACACAAAACGTATAAAAAGAATCAAGGCGGAGGGATTAATACGCCCTGTCTGCCTCCGCTACAAACAGCGTCGCCCCCCTTCTGCTGCTGCTGCTTCTCGGTCAGCAGCAACACCAGCAGCAGCAGCGCGAATGCGCCAGCAAGAGGAGCAGCAAACAGTTTGTCTCCCCGTACTCTTTGTTGTAGGCTGGGAACCAATCACAGCAGCGGAACTGTTGCGCAACATGTGCAACGAGCATGCCGATCTGCTGCAGGAGCAGCAGAAACCACAGCGAAAGTAGCAGCTGCAGCAGCAGCAGCAAGCGTAGCTGCTGCAGCAGCAGGCGCAGCTTGTGTCACTCTTTTAATAACCACCTGTACAGCTACAGCAGGCCTTGCTGTCCCGTTAATGCCACGAGGGATGCATGCGCACTTATGAGGCGCAGAGGGTGTCTCCTTTAGATAATCTACCTAACTGTCTCCTTTTGTCTCTGCCAGCTGCAACCTGTCTCCTTTTGTTGCAAGCTGTCACATTTTCGCTTTCTCTGCCTCCCTTTTTCTCCTTTCCAGTCTTCTGTTTCTTTAAGTTTCTACCCTATACTAATAATTATTATAATAACAATAATAGTTATTTTTGTCATTTTTACGCCTCCAGTAATAATAATAATTATTATTACTAGTAGTATTAGTATTAGTATTAGTATTAGTATTAGTATTAGTATTAGTATTAGTATTAGTATTAGTATTAGTATTATTTACAATAGTTGTAATAATAAGCGGCAGAGAGAAGGAGACAAAATGCTTAGCTCAGCTGCTCTTATAGCCATAGGCCTGCTGCAGAGCATCAAGAGCAGCAAGCGTGTTGCTGGTGTCTGCCTCTAGTGTCTCCTCAGCCCCAAGGGTCTCCTCCGTGTCTTGGCGTCCTTTAAGTTGGCTGTCTTGCATGGGTAGCTCTTCGCTTACACCGGGGGCACCGCTACCAGGACCAGGGGCCCCCGGGGCTTCAGGCCCCCCCCCAGCAACAGAGGTGCGGAGACGGGGCCTTCGCAGCATCCAATGACGGCTGCTGTTTCCTTTTGTTTCTTCTTCTAACTCATCGTCTGTTAGATCCTCAGCCTCCAACTGTCTCCTCTGAGCAGCACATGCACGCGAACACACGTTCCAGGCCAAATGCTTGCATGCATGCATGCAACACACCCCAAATATGCGTCCAACGAACGCGAAGCCACTGTATGCATACACCATATGCATAAAGGCCCTGTATGCTTGCATGACATGTACAAAGCCCCGCAAGCATGCATGTCATGTACAAAGCCCCTCGTGCATGGAGAGCCATAAGCAGCAAAGAGAAACGACTGTGCTCATTGTGGCTGCGCGTTACCCGCAGCAAAGGAAACTCTTCAAAAATATCCTTGCCAAGGAGGGCGCTGACAGAGGAATCCGACCCCGCATCCGGTCCCGTCTTCTGTTGCTGCTGGTGCTGTTGCTGTTGCTGCTGCTGCTGTGTGAAGGAGACAAAGGCTTCTGCTTGGGGGCAGCAGGACGCAGCAATCTGCGCCACAAAGCTGCGGAGGTTGCGGTCAAGCACAGCTGAGTAGAGGGCCCTTAGATGTACAGAGTGTACTGTCCAGCCTGAGGAGCCCCGCACCATACAACACAATCCCGACCCCAGCTTCTAGCATTTTCTTCTCCTCATAACGAATGAGACTGAAGGGAGCTGGCCTCCCAACACCGTAAAACCCTAGGAATGCCAGCAAACCCGCCCGTCTGTCCCTAAACCCTAAACCCTAAAACCTAGATCCCCATGGTCCTGCTACAGAGACAGTGGGAATTTAACAGAAGCACCGCAAAAGCTACTTAGGCACATAGACACCTTTATATTCTCTTATTTATGTAAAAACAAATAAAAGACAAAAACGTACCCAATAGTGCCAGCTGCCTCTGCCGCAGCTCCGCTGTTGCTGTTGGCTTATTCGACGGCGCCAATATATCCTGCACACAACAGAACAAATATGTATGCATGCGTCCATGCATGCATCGGCTACTGTTGCCTTGCACGCGTGCACTGCTCACGTCGCATTCTAGCGGAGCACTGACCACATCCGCTCTACAGGCTAAACGGAGGCCAACAGGTAAGCTAATGAGAACAGGAGAGGGTTTATGGTTTAGGGTGTAGGGTTTATGCTTGCCTGGAAGGCGAGAACATCTATTAGATGTTTCTCTATAGGGAAAGCGGCGCTGACTCTGTATATCCCCCCTACAACAAATGTTGTTTTGTGGGGTATCTTCATCTGTTCATGGAGATAACACACGCAAAAGAAGAAATAAAGCTGTTGTTGTTGCTGTTCCTGTTGTTGCTCCTGCTGCTCGTGCTGCTGCTTCTGCTGCTCCGGCTGCCCAGTGCTCCGGCTGCTGCTGGTGCCTCTGGTGGTTGTGCAGGTTGCTGCAGCAGCAGCACCTGCAGGAGCAACTGCAGCAGCAGCGCATGCGGACCTGTATAAGAGGTTCGGATAACCAGGCATCATAGTTGTAGTCCTTTACTCGCAGACGGCTGCCCCCTGGCCCAAATTTGTTTCGGGCCCCCCCCGTGAAGTAGACGTCGTAGCGGGGGGCCCCCAAGACAGTAGACAAAAATTTCCTTAGGTGCGGCGAATGAGGGCCTTTTAAAGAGGGTCCCCCAAAACGGGTTGCATGCAAGCACACCTGCTGCGCAGGCAGCAGGTCGAGGGGCAGTCGATCGCCGTATAGACTGAATAGCACATATACCCCATACAAAACCTGCAAAGCTATGCAGCAGCAGCAGCAGCAGGATCAACGGCCGCAACAACAACAGCTGGAGCAACAAGAACAGCATCAGCAACAATGACAACTGTAGCAGAAACGACAACAATAGCATCAGCAAGAACAGCAGCAACTCACCTCGCGACCTCCTCTAAAAGAGGCAGCAGATACTGCTCCTCTCCAAGAGAGACACAAGCAAATGCTGCCCTCAAGAGACTCTCCGCCAGCGCAACATCTTGGGGGGCCCCTTGTACATTATCCACAGCTTGTTGCTGCTCCTGGGCCCCCCGTATTACATTATCTACAGCTTGCTGCTGTTCCTGGGGGCCCCCTTGAACGGACGTGCCTATACCCGAAGGGAAAACTTCTCCTCCCCTGTAGCGCCCGAGGCCGTGGGCTTCGCAGAAGGCTTCCCTTTCCTCTTCATTAAAAAATAACACAGGCGGTGGTTCTAGAGAGGAGACAACAGTAGCATCAGGAGCATCAGCAGCATCAGAAGCAGCAGCTGGCTCCTTTTTTCCATAGCGGCGCTCCAGGAAATACCGCAGGACACTGCGAGTCCAGCCAAGGCTAAAATGCATCTGCAGCGACAACAGCAAACAGCGGAAGCAGCGGCAGCAATAGATACAGCAGCAGCAGTGACAGCAGATGAAGCAGCTTGGAAACCAAGGGCCTCCGCCGACACCTCACACAGATGCTGTCCTGCTGCTGTCCGGCCCCTCATGAGGAGCGGCTGCAGCGACCGGGGACTGAGGAGAGGGACAGCAGCAAGCAAGTGTCTCTGTCATTGTATATCTCCTTACTTCTGTTGTTGCCCACAGGAGGTGGCAAAGGGAAGGAAGAGACAGTAGCTCCCCTTCTGTCTCTAACTTGTGCTGCAGATTCTCTGCCATCCTGTAGCAGCAGCAGCAGCAAAACACCAACAGCAGCAGCACATTAGCGGCAGTAGCTTAGAACGTTCCCATTCCAGGTCCCCATTACCTCGGTTCTGTGCATCAGCTTCTGTTGTGTCTCCTCGTGCCTTTGATCTTTTTTTCTCTCCTTTTGCTAATTGCTGCTATGCTCATTGCTTGTTTATCTGTTGGTTTGCTCGTGTAGAGGGAGCTGTGGGGAATCGCCTGGCTCCTATCTACTGCCTAGTGTTTGCCGTCTCTTATCTTCTGTGTTATCTCTGCTGTCTCCCTTCTGTTGTCTGCCTCTTCCTGTCTCCTGTCTCCTTATTTGTATATATATGTATATTTGTGTGCGTTATTACTTACTTGAGTAGCGCCTCATCAGCAAATCCGATTTGTGCACAAGAGAAGATGAGAGCAGCAGTAGAATCAGGATCGAGTGTCATTGCAGCAATCTGCTGCAGCTGCATTGACAGGGCGTGCTGTACCTTAGGGCGCCGCTGTATATGTGTCCGCACCAGCAGTTTCTCCTCCTGCTGCAGTGCAGCAAGACACCCCAGCAGCCGCAAGAACTCACGCGAAGACGCACGCTGTAGCAGGAAGCACAACCGCCGCATCGCTAGCTGCAGCAGCTGCGGATCTGGCAACCGAAGCAGCAGCAACGCCTGCAGTAGGTCGCAAAGGCTCCCACAATCCAGACACCAGTGGTGCTTCAGCTTGGACTGCAGCTGCTGTTGCAGCTGCTGCTGCAGCTGCTGCAACCCCCTCCTATCAACCTGCTGCAACTGCTGCTGCTGCTGCGGTAACCGTGCTGCAGCAGCTAGTTTACTCAACAGGAGCAGCAGCTGCACACAATCCTCAGCAAATAACCACTCGACCTTCCTCCCCACAGCCCGCAGCAGCTGAGGGACAGCAGGATGCGATAAGTACTCTGCTTCTGATAGACCGACAAGGGCTTGTGTAAGAGCTGCTGGCTGCAGCGCATGCATGCGCTGCTGCAGCGCGGTGCAGCAGCTGTCGAGTGCTCGGGTATCCGTACACCCAGCAAGCCCCAAGCCATACACTGTACGTGCTAGCTGCTTAGGAGAGAAGGATTGCAGCTGCAGCAGCACCTTCTTTGCTATTGCATTTAATAACTCGCTGTTGCTGTACCCTAGGACGGCAAAGGAGACACATGTACTCGATAGCTGCTGTGGGGAAAATGCGCCTATGTGGGGTAACATCGTTACACTTAAATCAGCTAATAAATCCATGTCCTCCACCCCTGCAGCAAACAGCAGCAAATGCAGCAGCAAGGAGCATCACACTCGCAGCCAGCTCGGTATACAGCGCATGCAAGGGCAATGCAGGAGGGCCCCCATTCGCCCGACGGATGAGGACTACAGGGACCTCCATGGGTGGAGAGGGAGGAATGGGCCCCTCCCCCCAAGCCCTAAGCTCTAAAACCCAACCCGTAAACCCTTAACCCTAAACCCCCGCAGTAAGGGAAATATTACATACCTGCTTGGGCATAGGCAGCAGCAACAGTAGCGAGTTGCCTTGCATTAAGCTTGGGGAGACAACTCCTTAAGAGAGGAGTAATGGTATAATCAAAAGTGTCCCTTGCGTCTCCTAATGTACGCCCTAGGGCCCATGCAAACTGTACAGTATCTCCTGGTGCACAAGAGTCACCTTCTGTCTCCACGCGGCGCTGCACTGCAGTAAAGAAGGCCTTATCTGCTGCACCTACTGCAGCAAAGGCCCAGGAGACAGATGCAAGCTCGGACATAGATAGCTGCGGCAGCAGTCCCTTCGCTCGTTGCACAAGAGACAAAAGGAGACTCCTGTCTCTTATCTTAAGTCTTGCTAATGCGCAGCATATACAAGTTAGATCTAGGGGCCTCTGTAGCTGAGGAGACACACGGTAAGCTGCCTTAAGAAGGGCCCCCTGAAGGGCCACCCCCTCTGGTAAAGAGAGACACCCAGGCAGCACAGAGAGACAGTAGAGACAGGTAGCTACTTGATGAGGAGACAGCTGAGGAGACAGTTGCATGCACCGCTGCAGCAGCTGCGGCAACCATCGAGGATGATACTCTAGTTTTGTTAGTCCCCACAACAAGTTTGCTGCACCTTGACTATCTAGCAGCAGCAATGCTGCTTCTGCTGCCTGCAGCAGCACCAAGAACCTCGAGTCCGAGGAGACAGAAGAACCTCCAATAGGAGACACTAAACGTCCTAATCTATGTATTGCCGTCACTACATTGATTGCATCTAACCCATACAATTGTGATAAACGAACACGGGCAGCATCTGCATCAGCAGCAGCAGCAGGTGCTGCTGCTGTTGCTGCAGCTGTAGGTACCACAGCATCTGTTGCTGTTGCTGTTGCTGCTGTTTTATTAGCGTCGGAGATGGAGACAGTTAGCTTGTCGTCTTTGTTGTCAAGGGCCCAAGGAATACTCCCTGTCCCCCCTACTGTCTCTGCTGCTGCAGCAACAGCAGCTAATATACCCTCCGGTGTCTTTGCCCTTATTATCTGCTGCTGTGTATGTAGATGCTGAGGAGACAGTCTCTCCCATACAGAAGGAGGCATCCGTGCTGCATGCGTTGCCTTTGCTGTGGGGCTTTCTGTCTCTATTAATAACGCCGTCTCTTTACCTTCAGCTGTATCTGCAGCAGTAGCACCACGACGGGCCTCAGGGGGCCCCCCACAAGGATCCTCGGAGGGGCCCTCAGTAGACATTGCACCACATGGGCCCCCTGAATGTACGGTTTCGACCCCGGGATCGTCTTCTGGGAAGGGATCCGGTGGAAGGGGAAGACCGTCGGTGGGGCCCAGCTGGTCTGGGGTGCAGCCAGAGGGGCCCCCTTGTTGATTCTGACTCTCCCCTACATTCTTAGAATGTTGTATTGTTGATGAGAGCTCCCAAGACAGCTGAAGGTCCGAGAGGTCCCTCCAGTCAGGCAGAGGGGCACTCTCTTCTGTCTCTGCTGTGCAGCGGCTGCTGTCGCTGGAGGGCCCACTTTGGGGACTCGCAGGCCCTAGTGGGGGCCTTTCACTATTCGTTAGGCCCTGTGCAGCAGCAGCAGCAGCAGCGCTAGCAAATAACGCCTTAGTCCTGCGTCGTGCTGCATTGGCCTGTCTCTGCATGCGTTGCTGCTGCTCCTGCTGCAGCAGCTGCTGCCACAGAGAAGGTTGGTGCAGTGCCTCGTTTGGGTTTAGGCCCTTCACGTTAAATCGCGGCTTTCCAAACTGCCTCGCGTCCCCGGGGGAAGGGCCCCCCTCGTTTTTTGTTGCCCCCCCCTTGGGGCCCCTCCTCAATTCAGCCTTAACAGGGGACCTATAAGACGGAGAACCATATTCATCAATGGGTACTGGTCCCTCCTTAAACATGTCGCCAAATAGGCGGTGCTGCTCCTCAAGGCTATCCTCTCCTTCGTGAGAGGCCCTAGAGGCAGAGGAACCGGGACTCTGTACCCCTTGAGGGAAAGCACCGACGGGGGCCCCTCCATCGTCTGCTCCCCTGGGAGGGGGTCCACCACAAGAGGCCGCCCTGTCTGTTTGGCGGGCCGGTAGGCTACTGAAGAGGCGTGGGCTCCTGGTGAGGAACCTTCTAGAGAACTCAGAAGGGATGCACAGGGAAGGGGCCCCGACGAAGGGCCTCATGGGGGCCCACCTGAGGTACTTGTTCTTAAAGGGTACAACGGATAATAAAAACAGTATTTGTATCTCAAATTTAAAAACACGAAGAAAGAAGGATCCTTAAGACAAACAAAAACAAAGAAGAAACCCTGAGGGGGGCCCCCTTCGTACAAACAGACACAGATGGGTGGGATTAAATGTCATTATTCTCCTGTACTTCCTTTTCAAAGCGATTAACTAAGAAATAAAAAAGAAGCAACAAACAAAAATAAATACAAAGAAGAACACAGATTCCGTTTTGCACGGGAAGATCTGCTTGTGCGTCTTCGATTCCAGGGGGGCCCCTTGGGGGCCCCCCTCGGGGGCCTTATGGTACCCTCGATACCGTACCCCAATGGAGTTACACACCAGTAGCAGTTTAGCAGAGGAAGCAAGCCAACAACAAACACAAAAACAATAAATTTTACAAGCCGTCGTGTAGGAAGAACTCGTGCAGTTTGAAGAAAACCACTACAAGGGGGCGCCCACTACCTGGGCGTAAGTACACACTGGAGGTCATAGAGGTCTGAAGAGGGTCCCCCGACACAGGTCTGGGGCCACCCGTCAAGACTTCAGGGGCCCGCTACTGCCTGGCGGCGACTGCATCAGGGGGAGAGAGCCTTTCTCTCCTGCCTGCTAACACACAACAGATGGTGTCTCCTAATCCCTACGAAGAACGACTAAATCCGTCACCACCACGTAGTTTCTTTTAACGGTTTTATTTGCAAGTAAATTGTTGTTGTTGCTGCTTCTGCTTCAATTGGGCTTGCTGCTGCGCTGTTCGTGCATGCGTGCAGCGCATCGAGCGGCCCGCTACATTGCCTGATTGCAGGTTGGGTTGTTGTTACTTAGCAGCAACAACAACAACAACACGTTGATTGAAAGAGACGACTGCAGCTGTCTCCTTTTGCGCAGTCCGTCACTGTTGAGTTGCTCAATAGGGACAGGTCCCTTCATGCTATTTAATAATTATTTGCTGCACTACAGATTGAATTGCCTTTTATTCAACAATTCGCATGCAAACTTGTCACTAAGGAAAGAGACAAAGACGCATATAATGTTTGTATATACAATGGCTAATACAAAGCCTTAAAGAGGACACACTGCATGCAAAAAACAGCTCCATTATACTCCCTCCGCCTTCCTGCGTGCAGCCACATGCAGCAACAAATGGGCAATGATTAGCTGCATGCGCAAGGATACCGCGGATTTGGGGAGGGAACTACTGCAACTTTACAGCCCCTGAGAAACCCTAAACCCTAAACCCTTAGGACCTACACCTCCCACCTTCGCCTTGATTGTACTACTAAGGGTTTGTTGCTCAGTAACAGCCTACTTCAATTAAGGCCCCAAACTTACCCTCTATCTAAGAAGGAAGTGTTCTGCTGCTGCTGTAGTTGCTGCTCCTGCATTTTCTGCCGCCTTCTTGCTCGCTCCACACGCAGAAACTGGGGACGTTTGCTGGTTTAGGCAATAAGGTCCTGATGAATTACTTATACCTGCATAACTGTCTCCTGTGGGCGTCTCTTATCTGTCTCTTAAAGATATAAACAAGGCTAATGTGTGGTAGTATTAATAGCAGAAAGATACAACTGTTGAAGGTCACTGCATGAGGACACTGGCGTATATACAGCTAGCTATACAGCAGACTAAACCCTAATAAGAAAAAAAGAATAAACAGAGGAAACAAAGAGCCATCACAACTAAACAAAGCCTCATTTAAGCCTTTTTACAGCCAACAGCACTACAGGAAGATCCACCGCTGTAGCGCTGCTGTTGCTGAAGGTCTAGCGCACGACTAACCCAGAAATGCATGCATGTTGTTTGTACGCATGTATACACGCAACGAAAACAACAAAACCTGCGGTGGACAGGCAGCACCTAAGGGGGCCGACCGTCTCCGGCTAAGAGCGAGGATGTGCATAGGCAGCAGACTCTACAGCAGCACAGGTCCGTGCCGCTGCTGTTATAGCTGTTGTTGTTATTGCTGCTGCTGCTGCACAGTACTGTGCTGCATCTTGTTTGTATTTTTTGCTGTGTTTATCGCTCTCGGGCCCAACCCCACCGTGCCGTCCCCCCGAGGGGGGCCCCACGCGGGGGGCCTTTCCTACATAGAAGGTGGCTAAAGGGGCATCTAAAGTCTTCCTATAGAATAATGGCTTTAAATTATATTTAAATAACAAAGGAAAAGCTTAAAGTGCTGGACAGGGGCAGCAACGGTGCTACGGGCAAACCATCGGGAATAAAGGGGCGGCTGCCGGAGCTGCTGGAGCGTTGCAACAACAGCAACAACGGCAGCAGCTGCTGCAGCTGGAGGTGCTGGGGGGGGAGGAGGAGTTGATGACAGCGTAAATATCTCCTCATTAATAAGGTTGTTTTCTCAAGTTTTCTTTGTTTTTAGATGCTAGTATCCTCGGGTGTTTATAAACACTCCTGTGCTGCTGCGCCGATGCGCCCTAGAACTGTAACGGCAGCAGCGGCAGATTGTAAATAGGAAACCCTTCCTCTTCCGTCTCCTTTTTCCCTCTCTCCTTTTTATATCTTCTTGCTGAAGTGCTGCACATACACAGCCCCTATCTCCGAACGTAGGCCTGTCATCAGGAAGGGGCCCCCAGCCCTTTCTTGCCGCCACCAGCTGTAGCAGCACACCCGAAAAGGGCCCCCATCTGGCACTTGTTCTTGTTAGTGCTGCTGCTGCTCCTTCTCCTGCTGCTGCTGCTGCCTTTTATGCCGAGGCATCCCCCCCAAAACCACGGGGAGACCAGCAGCCATGTCTTTGCCCCAGGTCTGCTTCAAGGAGACACAGTCGCAGCAGACCTCCCCAAGAATACAGAGGGGCCCCCTGGCACGTGTGGGGCCCCACAACAGGGGCCCTCCGGCTCCCCAGGGCCGGTGGGGCAGCAGCATCATAGGGCAGATCACAACTCGACAGGGGTAAGGAGGCTGACTCCGTCTACACAGATAACCCCCCCTGCACTGGAAGGGGGGCCCCCAGGGGGCCCCCCCCCAGTGTCTCCTCTCGGCAGGGGGGGCCCTAGCGGCCTCCAGATAACGGAGGGCCTCCCCAAAGATGTTGAATGTCTCCCTAGGCAGCAAGAAGGCATTCCTAAACCCTTCAGCACGATGGCTGTGAGCGCCACAAAACAACCCCCTGGGCAGCCGCCGTCGGTGCAGCAGCAGGCAGGGGGCCCCCGGGGGCCTTCTTCCCGCTGCTCTCATTTTATGACTGCTGCCACCCCTAACACGAGACCCTGGGGCCCCTTAGGCCGCAGACACGGCCACAGCGTAGCACGCTCAACTCGCATAGGCAGGGGAGGCCCCGATGGTCCCCCAGGAGGTACCCCAAGAACCCCAAACACTGCACGGGAAGCAGGAACAGCAGCAGCAACAGCAGCAGTTGTAAGAAGAGCACCTTCCCAGGGCCTCGTTAAATGCCTCAACTCGCAGCGCGGCTGTAGGGGCCCCACAAGGAGGCCCCTAGAAAGCAACCGTAGGGTCCGTTTCTGGTGGCCGCAAGGCCCAAGCGTCGGGGGTCCCCAAGACTTGAGGGGCCCCTATTCCGCTCACGCAGCAGCAACAACAGCAGCAGCAGCCGCAGCAGCACAAACAGCAGTAGACCCCACCTCTCCATCAGCTAACAACATGGAGAGGGCGCAGCGCCCAGCAAGTATTCCTCTTCCGGCTGCAGCGCTTGCAGGTCCTCCTGTTGCCAGCAACAGCAACAGGAATAGCAGCAGCAGCAGAGGGGAGCAGACATCAGAAGCTCTGCCTCCTCCCCCACCGCAAAGGGGACCTGTTATTGCCAGGAGGGCATGCAGCACATGCATTAAACTGGTCCAAGGGAATTGCTATCGTCCAGCAGCAGCAACAACAACAGAAGCAGCAGCAACAGGAACAGCAGCAACAGCAGCGACTACAATGGTCGCGCAGGCAGCAGCAGGAGCAGCAGCTGCAGCACAAACAGCAGGGCCTCCTCCCTGTTCAAGTGGAGAGGGCCCGGAAGGTACATTACAGCGCATGCAGGCGCATGCATCAGCACAAAGAGGAGGCAGCAAAGGAGGAGGTGTACATACATCCCAAGCTCTCCTGTCTCCTTCTACTCCCCACACACTTGGTGCTGTTAAGGGGGCCATCTTTTGTCCCCATGAGGGCCCCCTAACAAAGGGGGGACAGCCACCTACGCGAGAGGTTGCTGCAGCAGCAACAGCAGCAGCACCAGCACCTCTTGCAGCAGAGGGGGTCTCCGTTGCGGCCACCCGTGCTGCTGCAGTGGCGAAGGCTGCTGCTGCTGTTGCTGCTGCAGCACAGGCAGAGGTTGAGGCTGCTGCTGCTGTTGCAGCATGGGGAGACAGTAGAAAATGTATCTCCAACTGCAGCACGCTTACAACAAACGAGCAGCGACGGGAGCAGCTAGTATTGATCTTGCGGCTTCTGCTGCTGCTGCCACCGGAGCTGCAGCACGCCATTCAAGCCCGTCTCTTTATGCTGCAGCAGATGCAACAGCAGCAACACAGATGGGCCTTCAGCTGCTCAGATCCCTGGCCTAAGAGGGCAGCAACAACAGCAGATCTACCTGTCACCCTCATGGCCTCGGGGGTTGTTGGAACCCCTTGGAAGCAGCAGCAGCAGCAGCCGTTGCATGCAGCATCAGCTGCTGGTGCTACTGCTGCTCCTTGTCCCTCACCGTCAGGACCCCACACCTTGAAGGGCAGAGATGTGCGGCAAGCCAGCAGCAGCAGCAGCAGCAAATCCGTCGGTGCGGCAGCAAGGTTCACCCCAAGCTGTGCACAGCAGCAAGACCACAACAAGATGCAGCAAGAGAATAGCCCGCAGCAGCAGCAGCAGCAGCAACAGCAGCAAATGCTGCGGCAGCACAATGCAGCAAACTCTACAGTCAATGGTCTCTTTATGTCCGCCACCTTACAGGCTTCCGCAGTGCTACAACTTACACCTGGGAGACACGGAGGCGAGCGTGCAGCAGCCCCCTCAGCAGCAGCAGCAGCAGCAGCAGGGAGCACAGCAATGGTGCGCTCCTCAATTAGCGGGATGGCATCCAGCTGCAGATGCCGCGGCAGCGCTGCAGCAGGGCTTTCTCGTTACCCTGTGTCCTTTCCTGCTCACGGCAGAGGCACACTGCAGCAGCAGCAACAGCAGCAGCAGCAGCAGGAGGTTCCTGCTGCCGGGGACGGTGGTGCAGGAGCACCTTGCTGCAGCAACAGCGGCAGCTGCTCAGGAGCAGTGCAGTCTTCATGTCGGTGTCTTCATCGTGTCCCCTCTAGTCAAGCTGGGGAGGCACTTTTAATGTTAGGGGGGTGTTCGCGCTCTTCGGTCTCCTCTTGGGGAGGAGCGTGCAGATGCTGCAGTGCAGCAACAGCAGCTGGTGCTAGCAGCAGCAGCAGCACAAACAGCAGCAGCTGTCGTGGAGAGCGCGGAGGAATGCCAAACAGCATGCAAGTGCAGCAACACCACCATCAGAATGCAGCAACGGCTGCAGCAGCAGCAACCGCTGCTGCTGCTGGTACCGTGGGGCCCCGATCTCAACGTGGCAGCGCACCGCTGCTATGTTACTACTCAACAGCTAGCCAATTAAGTGCCACCAACTCAGGTAGGTTGCATACATCACGAGGAGCAGCAGAGTGCTGCCACGTCGCCCGCAAGAACTGCTGCAGCAACGCGTCTTCGCTGGGGCAGCAGCAACAGCAACAGCAGATGGCGAGGGAAAACGGGAACGTAGCAGCAGCTGCAACAGCAGCTGCTGCTGCAGCTGGGCCCAACAACTCCTTTGGCAACGGGATGGATAATTGCATGCAGAGCGAAGGCGGCTCTTTCTTGTCAGCACACCCACAGTCACCCATGAGGTGTAGAGGACAGCAGCAGCGGCAGCAACAGCAACAGCAGCAGCAGCAGCAGGCGGCATGTTCTGTAACAGCAGCTCAAGCTTCCCACGCAGGGGGAGTCAGCGTGAGTCCGTCGACCGGCGGCAGCTGCAGCAGCTGCAACAATTGCAGCAGCACGCGCTGGGGCAATCAGGGGGCATTGCAAATGGATGTCTCGTTGCTGCCGTCTTTGTTGCGGCCTCAAGCTGCTGTTGATGCATGCAAAGCATCAGCAGATTCCGCTGCGCTTGGGGGGCCACCCTCTAGGTTGCTGCGTGCGGCTGCTGCAAGAGGTAGGGAACCGGGGCCCTTGGCCCTCGCGTTGCCGTCTAACAGCGGCGATAGCAGCACGGCGCGGAGTAGCAGCAACAGCAGCGGTAATTGCAGCAGCAGCAGCAGCAGCAGCGGCAGCAGGAGCACCAACAGCATCAGCGATGGAGGCCAAAGCACAGCAACACAAGGAACAGAAGGGGAAGCTGCAGAGACAGAGGAGGAGGAGCAGAAGCAGGAACAGAGGGCAACTACAGCAGCAGCAGCTGCTGCTGCTGCTGCACCAGCAGCTGCTGCTGCTGCTGCACCAGCAGCACCAGCAACAGCAGCACAAGCAGCAGCTACTGCTGCTACGGTTGCTGCTGCTGCATTGTCCCGTGCGCGGTCGCACCCAGCAGAACCGCCGCAGCTGTCGGGGCTGCTGGCAGGTGCTCCTGTGTCTCCTGGAGACAGCAGGTGTCTGTCTCCTCCTGCGGTCCCGTTTATTCGTTTATCTTCTGCCGATATTGCTGCTGCAGCAGAGGGACAGAAGAGTGCTCCTGCGGCTGATGATGGAGGGCAGACAACAAGGGAGGGAATGGGACTGCCTCCTTTGTCTTGGGGGGCAGATGAGGGCCCATTTGTCCCTTCTTCAACAGAGACACTCCCGCGGTGCCTCCTTTCTACTTTGCCTGCGGGGTCGGGAGACAGTAGCGCCGCTGCAGCACATGGATTCGCAAAGCCTACGAGTCTCCTTTTTGCATCAGGAGACCCAAGGAGATACAACGGTCCCCTTATGCAGAGTGCAGTTGTCTCCGTTGAAGCTGTCCCCTTGGGGATAGCAGATCCGTCGGGGGAAAGGGTGGCGAAGAGTCCCCCTGGGAAGAGGGGGAAGGACGAAGCAGACCTGCAGCAGCAGCAGCAAGATGATCAAGAACAACAGGAACAAGAAGCTGCTGCGCTGCTGCGGCTGCTGCCGGTAACGATGCGGTCATTGGCGTCAGACAACTCATCCAAGCAGCAGCAGGGCCGGTGCCCTCGCTCTTGCCCCAATCTGCTGAGACCAGAAGCAGCAGCAACAGCAGCAGCGGCAGCAGCCGCAGACAAGTTAATGCTGGGCAGTCTTAGTCGTGGTGTTGTGTCTTGGGTACCGAAGACACAACGCAAGAGGAGAAAGGGTCTCTTTCCCCTTGGCTGTTGCCAGCCGCCTCCTCGTTTTGCTGTCCCTTGTCCCTCTGTTAGTCTAGGGTCTCTGCAGCAGAGCCAGGTCCTCTTCTCCGAGGAGCCGCTACACTGCGCAGCTCCTGCTTGTCCCCCCTCTGGTGTCGCCTCCCCCTCTGCATGCATAAGGAGATGGAGCAGAGGGCCCTGGGGGCCCTCTATCTCCCGCAGCAGTTGCGCGCTGCAGCAAACTCAGCAACAGCGGCAGAAGGAAGGGAATGCAAGAAGGGCGACCGAGGTGACAGTACGATCGGAGAAAGGAGACAAAAGACGCGATCAGGAGACAACAAGCAGAAGCACCACCGTCCTAAGGCAGGAGCCCCCCCTTGGCAGGTGCTCTCCCGCTTGGGGCCTTAAAGGTGTTGGGTTGATGCCCGGAGCCAGTCACCGGCGAGCAGCAGCAGATACTGCTGCAGCCGCAGCAGAAACTAGCGCAGCCGCAGCAGAAACGCCGAAGTCTAGTATTGTTGCAGAGCCAGCGGGGGAGGAGAGACAGCAAGACGACTCCGAAGTGTGGGGACCTTTGCCTGCAGCAAACAGGCGAAGTGTCCCCTTTGGAGACACCTTGGAGCAGCTGTTGTCTAAGCTTGTGGGGCCGCCAGCTAGTACTAGGCCTGTGGAGACGGTCGAGGCCCTCCTTAAGGACCTGATGGTGTCTTTTCAAGAAGGGGCAGCAGCAACAAGGGAAACTGCAGGCCTTATACCTCCCGTCGCAGCTAAGCAGCAGACAGACGACATGCCGTGTGCAGATGCGGATAGGCGAGAGGGGGGGGGGCCGAGGCCCCCACGAGAGGACGGCACCCAAGACGAGAACGAGAGGCCCCCCGTATATGGCAGGAGCACCGAGCATTGTTTACCTGGAGACCTAGCAGATATCCTGAAAACGGAAAGAGAGGCACAAAAGACTCTTTTGCTTGAGCACCAGCAGCTGTGGGAAGATGTTGCCACAAAGGCGGCTAGGCTACAAGCAGCAGGCGATTGCACTGGTGCTGTAGGAGTGCAAGCAGCAGCTATTGAACGTCTGTGCCACTGCGCGCTGCAGCGGGCAGTAAGTGCTCGGCGAGCTTTTGGGGCCTTGCAAGTGGAGGACGAGAGGAGAGTGCAGCTTCTGCAGCAGTACGAAGCAGAGGCAACGCGGCTTCTGTACATGCAACAAGGGAAGACAGAAGAGCGGCTGCATAAAGAGAGCCAGTCGCAGCAGGAACCATCTGTGCATGCGCCCCCCATGGGCTCGATGCAGGGGGGGCAGCAAGCAGCAGAGCCGGCCACATCAGATTCCTCTTCAGACTCTTGCACGGGTAGTCACGCGCTGCTCCGCAACACTTCTGTGTCGCCGGAGCTGTTGTTGCACAGCGGCCCGGACAGCGTGAGTCAGCGCGTGTCTTCCCTACGCCGCGCGGCCGAAGCCTCTCGAGACGTAACAGCAGCAACAGCAACAGCAACAGTAGCACTAACAACAGCCAACAGCATCGGCAGCAATGCTACGGGACTTGCGGCAGCTACACGCAAAGGGGAAGCCCTGTTGAGCTCGCAGGACGCCGCGTCGCGTGCGGAGGAGAGGAGTCCGCTCGAGCCAACTGAAGTAAGCCCTGCGTTGTCTTACGTAGTTCTAAAGACAGCTTTAAGGAGGCATAGTTCCGGCACATACACATACAACACAGAGGTGTTACTAGCGGCCACAATGAGATATGACAAGGGGTAGAATGATTATCTGAGCTACTAAATGTATATATAGCGAGTCATTTTGGTTGTGGGGTTTCTGGACAGGACGCGCTGTTACACTTTGAGCACAACCAGCAGTTGGTTGCGGCCTTTCTGAACGATTTCGCGGCCTGGGAATTCAATTGTTCAGCCGAAAACGACGCTGAATTGGCCTTCTTAAAGCAGCTGCAAACCGAGTACGCAGCAGCAGCAGCGGCCGCAGGTGAGCATATTCGCCCTTGAGCTAACACCTGACTTTCTTCAAGTGTAGGAGCAATTCTTTCTGTTCCGCGAAATGCGTGCACCGTAATATCTTCTCTTTGTATTTATTCGGTGCATACAGGTGGCACTGAACAACTTCCCCTCAGTACTTTCCTGCTGCAGAAGAGAGAAGAAGCCCTCAAGAGTTTACCGCCCGAGATGGTAAGGTGTAATAATGCGCCGTTGTGCCTTTAACGTCACTTCCATTTTAGCTGTATAGTATTTAGAAACTGCAGCAGCCACTGTCTATGGGGCATCTTAAGGCCGTGCACACAAACTGACAAGCCAGCAGGAACCAGCTGCGTTTCTGTGCAGGCATCAGCTGAGCAGGTCAAGGCAGTGCTGCAACCTGTCGCGCAGCAAGTTGCTGCACGTTTGCCGCCCATTGAGGCTTTGCTTCAAAATCAGGTAGGATGCAGCAACCTTCTTGGAAATCAGCCGCAGGTCGAGCTGTGTTCGTCCAAAGAAAGTTCGAAAATCGTTGCTTCTGTGTAGTCAGAGGTCGCATGCCCTGTGTTTGTGGTGTGCACCTTGATGGAGCCCAAGTGACGTGTTTTAAGAAGTTGACGGGCGTTCTATCGTTACAAAAGCAAAATGTGGTGCATGAGTGGCTGTTTCTTATTTTCAGGGGAGCCTACATGAAGGCTGTTTCGTTTTGTTATTTAGTGCATTCAGTAGGACAGCCTGTCGTGCGGTGAATGCGGCTCAGGTAAAGACTTCTGTGGACATGCTGATGGGGAACCCTACAGGCCACCAGCGCTTGTTGAAACTTTGCAGATCCGATCAGCTTGCAAACAAGTTGGAAGCCAAGCAAATGCGCCACTCCAGCAGCAGCCCAAAGGACTCTTCTGGGGCCACACCTGAAAAGGGCCTACATGGCACAGCAGCGCATGATGATGGGTGTCTCGAAGGACACATGGCCGCCGAGCAGCTCGAAGAAGTAGAAGCTCTGGTGAAGGCCGAGCTGAAGCAGCTCACAGATGCATGCGCCAAGTCGCTTCAGGAGGCAACACGGCTGCTCCAGGACGTGATGCAAGTCGAAGTGAAACGTCTCCCCAAGACTCCGTGATTGCATCGACATGAATACATCTAAATATACACTCGTTTATTTATACATTTTTGTATGAGCGATGCTTGCGTACTAACAGGCTGGAAGCGAGCCCCCAGAAATGCCGTCCTCCTTTAGGTGAGGTCACTGCTCTCCCCTGGGGGTTGTTTGAACAATTAGAGCAAACACCCCAGCCTGCAGCGGACCCGCGTGGGCCCTGGAACCAGGTGATCTAAACCCTAGGGGATTTCATTTTCTACTTCTGTCACAAATTTGACAGCGCAGCCGCTGGCACGTGCGATCTTCGCAGCGACATTTGCAGCGGTCTGCTTTACACGACGCAGGCACCGCTCGGGCAGATCACATGCGACGCCCAGCTCGCCAGAGCGAACGCATGCATGCAAACGCCCTCTTTACCACGTAAGAGGGGCCACGGGACCAGGCGAACTGTTCACTGTGTATACGGTTTGTGCTATGGCTCCACATGCCAACTTGCCTCGATACTGCGGCCCTCTCCAGTCTCTGCAGCTGCAGGGAGACAACAGAGCACGAGTCAACCCCCATCTGGCACGTTTGCATGTGCTGGGCCGAAGGGAACACTAATTAGGAACAGCTAGCTGCGTCTGTATAACCCACCCGCCTGTGGTGTATATGCAACCTCAAGTAATGAATTGGGGACGAAGGACCAGGAGGAGGGCGAAGAGACGAAAAACTGTCCTCGCTCGTCGTTGCCAGTCCCTGCGATACTAAGTATGCAGCCAAGTCTTTCTTGAAGAAGAAACCATTGCGAAATTTGATGTTGGCTCTCACAAAACCCACGTCTGCTTCTACAGGGACAAAATACACTCTCCTCCCGATTAGGAGCCGCTTCATGGCTGCTATGCAAGCTGGGCTGATCGCACTGGGGTTGCAACTATCGCCAGCGGACCTGACCGTACCATCTTGTGGCTCGTTGGGCACTGCAGCAGCAGCAGCAGCAGCAGCTGAAGACGTCTCTGGGTATGCTCTGTTAAGAGGCAGGTCAACAGTGTCTAGACGGAGGGCGATGCAGTCACGCGCGCGGCGCGATTGTAAGAGCGGTTGCAGGGGAAGCAGAGGAAGTAGGGCATGCATGAGAGGCAAGTGGTTCACATATATGTATCCTGATCACAAACCGCGTGCATAGACGGGAAGCGCACTCAGCAGATCTACGCAGTATAAATGCAAGTACATGTATTTATGCATTCGGATTACAGCGCGCGCGTGTCGTCACCTGCCCTGTTGGCCGACGGCAAAAACAATGCCCATCAGTTCCTTGCGCCTCTCATATACCCTCTGAGGAATGTCCTCTTGCCTGCTTATTCGATTTATCTGCACATACAGCAGCATGAATGTATATGGTGTGATTGAGATGGGGGAGTGTGCACGATATCCCGGCTCTACTCAGCTTCCCGCCGCCCACCCTATGGTCAGGAATGTTTTGTTTTAGTGCAATGAGGAGAAGGAAAAATATGGAGTTAAGGCATGCTGATATCCAACGCCGATTCGCATCTACCGCATCTCGTAGTTGATCCCACAATGAGGACGTCTGGAGCTCCGTCCGAGATGCTGGGACCAGTGGATTGCTTTTGGGTCCTTCATGGTCCTTGAATTTCATTTATCTTAATAGCATGTACGTAAGTGCTTCCTATTCCCAAAGAGGAAGATGTGGGCACGCAGAATCCTGCAGTTTCACAGCCGCGCCGCGGTGCACGCGTGCTGCTGAACAGCAGGCGATCGTCTGGGTCCCTTGACGGGAAATGTCACAATTGATAACAGAGGTAAAAGCATGCTCAGTAACAATGTTAACGAACATATGTGACTGGGATTGTTGGCAGGAGGGCGGGCCACTTTTTTGCGGGCACGCTGTGTATTTACTGCATGCACGAAGGCACGAAGTTCAAAGCAAGTCAGCGCTGAAGTCCGTTATGTAGCAGGAGCAAATATAGTCCTAAGCAGATTCGTAGCTAGTCAATTTGCTTTTACCGGACTATGAAATGACGATGTTTAGCCGTATCACTCTTCTGATTGTCCTGTCAATAGTAAGAACCTGCTGAAGGAAGCTCCAGTCGGCTGCGCATTCAAATACAGGGTTGCAGTGCACAGAAAGCACGGCGAATCGTAACACCGCTGCGATTGATCCTTCAAGCTTGTTGCCAAGCAGGTTTGGGTTTTATTGGGGAATTTTTTTCGGCAGGGTCTGACGCTCTAATTCAGCTCTTTGTTGCACCCCATGGATTTCCAAGATGACTGGCAAGCTAGCGAACCAATCCCAATTGACATATTCTACAAAGTCCCAAGTACGCTAAAATCGGTTTCGTCTTCATGAGCAAGGATTTCGCAGGGAAAATAAATCAACTTCAGTCAATGGTGATGGTGACCTGCGACGAGCATTAGAACGGGCAAACGATGTTGCACGTGCGTTGAATGTCTGCAAGGCTAATTGCTCTGTTTAGAAAATGAACTGCCTGGGGAATCTAAGTGATTTCTGCACAGGTACTGTAGACACATTTCTGCTGATTTATGGGGAATAGAGTGTTTGCCATCAGCGGCGGAGGGAAATGAGCCGAGAATTGCAAGACAAGGTTAGCTAAACAGATCGTTGTCTGCGAAACGACAAAAGTTTCATAGTGTGGCATTTCAGGAATACATCCGACGACAAATTTCGTCTAGATTGGACAATTCACGGAAAAGACTGAGCACCGCACGACACTGAAGTGCTGGCCATCATATTCAGCATTCCCGTTGATAGCGCGAATGTTCCATCCCGTTGCCAGAATAGCGAGTTTGTCTCCCGCATTCTGTAAATACGAAATTGATCACCTTCCTGGTGGGCAGTCCCTTACTGCTGCTAAAGTGCTTCAAATGCATTAAAACCTCATAGCCACTGCCTTCCTGGTTTGCTTGTTGCCATGCACTTCCTTTTGACACTTTAAATACTGCTTGGCGTGAGGATATGTCCGCCTTTCCACTATATTTATTCCAGTAGACCTCGGTAGAGGCCTGTTTGCAAATGCCCCTACACCACTCAGTCCCCGGCGCATGCCTAGGGCCAGCCTGTCTTGGTTATGTGACTTAGTTTTGAAGTCCAGCATCATGGTAATACAGTTTTTCGCTAGGGTGAAACCCAATTTTTCTTACACGTCCAGTTATCCACTTATCCACGTATTCTGTCCGGCATTGACGAAATGAAGTCTCAAAGACTACACCAGGTTGGTTCCCCTTGTTCGCATAGTTTTAGGACATAGTGATACTTGCAGCCCGTATAAATTTGATTTGCAACTATTTAATTATCAATGCAAAGCTGCAGGAGCAATGAGCTTACTGGTGGCGGCTCTTCCAGTGCGGCTATCACCGTGGTAATGCCACATCATTGCTGCGCAGTCTAGCTTCAAGCCATAACACTTCGTTGACTCTTAGCTCATGCAGTGGTGTGATGTTCAAATACTTGCCTTTTCAACGCTGTTGTCACAGACTTCCATGTTCAGATAGCTGCAATCTGGTACAACATCAAAGAAAACCGAATTTGCCTCTGGGTCTGCCCCCGCATGTTTTCGTATGTTTCGTATGCCGGTACTGTAATGCTGTGTTGCCGCAACTTTTTGTCCGTTACTTTTGAGGGCTGGCACATGCACCCCAAACCTTTGTTGGGAATATTAAGGAACCAGTTCCATGGCCATTAGCTGTTTGCAGTTTATTGTTAAATCTGCGCCGCCAAGCATACTTCAGATTGCCCCTCATTTGGGCAATGCATTGCTATCGAAAAGCAAAAATATATCAGCTGCGGCTTTATATCGAGACTGGTACTTGTCAAGTGAGTACACATATTGCCTCACGTTGCGTTCTATCGGCATGCCCCCTACTAAAAGAACTCCCAGGCGATAATTTTGACATGTTCTTTCCCTTCCGGCCATAAAAGGTTGCCATCTACAGTGCAAGATATCTCAAAAGTTTGCATGTAAGCCCCAGAGAAGGGGAATCACCTCTTGGGCAGAAACGTGATGTCCGCACCTCCTATAATATGAGAAAAAACGTTAAAAGAAACTCAAGCTCCTGCTCTGCGCGCAGAATTCTGCGTCCATACGGAAGTATATGATACTAAACTGACGGACGGCATGTGAGGATCGCCTTTCTGCCGTACATGAGAAACTCGCAACGGCCGATGCATTCTTCAGAATTTTCTCAATCAAGGCGATTTTCGTTAGATGATGTGAGAATAGTGTGCCTTTCTCCCGTGACAGAAGCTCCCCGACTGTTGCTTGCTCCCTCACTCGAAGGCAGATCCTGCCCAACTTTAACAATTTAGGAGGAGGGAATACTGAACACTGAACAAATATTTTAAGAGCCTCCCTAAGACCCTCCCTCTCTTGTTGGAAAGCAATTTCATGACAAAGCACTTCTACACACCAAAATAACCAGCGGTGTAGATGGGATTCACCGCTCGTCTCTTAGTTGCGCAGCTCTACCAGGTGCCACATCCTGAGCCGAGGACAATGGAGAGCTGCACCACAGCATACAAGCGTGGGGGTTTCCAAAAGGGAGCCATCCCAACAACAATTGCATTGGCCCGCGACTGCTACAGAAAGTAGGAGTTTCCGATTCATTTTACTTTGCAGCAACCTATGGTGCAAAGCAAGTCACCACGAACCTGCATCAAAACAACCTCTGTATTAATTGTCTATAATACCACAGACGACTGTAACATTTTTACCATGTTGGTGCATGCCCCTTCTACTGGGGAGATTTATCTCTCACAAGTACGAAATGATGGAGGGGCACTGCTGAGAGCTGCTTGGTGTGGTCCACTAACCTATGGCTAATCAACGCGTCTCCAACGCAGGCATCGAATAAATGGGTATCCAGGTACACGCAATCAGAGGAAAGACAGAAAATAAGGTAAAGACCTACAAGATAAAGAAACAGAGAATGCAAGGCTGCGGGCCACTTTAGTTCCCTGGTCTTCGACGGCGGCACCAGGGAAATTCTAAACCCTGTGGCACTCCTCCGTGTTCAGGGTTTATATGCTGTAGAGACAGAATTGAATACACTACTCAATAACGGCAGGCAATTGGGCTATCTAGTTGTCAGCTTCCCTAGCGCACTTCAACAGTGATTTTGGATACACTGCAGTCAAAATGTGACTCTCGGGTGGCCTGGTTCAGGGAAGGCCAAGAGCTGCTACGCCGGCATTCAAGGAACCCCCTATGGGCTCTGTCCTATATCTTTCTTACTTTTGTATATGCTTTGGTTGAATTTTTTGAGAGAGGAAAGAAGGCTGACACTTTCGTGACGGTCTCCTGCACGGAGCCCGGCCGACGCTGTCCTTCATCCGTCGGAACCTGACCCGTGCAAGCGATACGGCTTGCCGTTTCATCACCAACCAGTTCTTGTCTTTGGATTTTAAAGTGTTAGTGTTTCAACGTTTCAAGCTGATGGTAATTCTTTATCAGCTTTGAAATTCTCGGCACTCTGGGTACCTATCCGCTTCGCAGCCACCGAAGCAGCAGAAGCCAACAGACTTCCTCTTCTTGCAGTCGGTTCTTTCCTTGAGTTGAAGCCGTTGAACCGGGCATTTTGTGTACGTACGCTCTGAGGAGATTCTTAAAGTTGCTGGTTGATCAGAGTTTCGCCAACCCTAACCGCCATGGGCAACGCGCCGTCTTCGGTGGCACAGCCGCCTATTTTGGAAAGCGAACTGACAACACCATCTTTGCAGCGTCGCTCTCGCCCTTGCGAAGACAGCTGTGCATATTTGGTGACAGCTCCTCGCCACCAGAATGAGAGTGCGAATGATTCGTATACGTTGGATGTCTCATCAGACGCTTCACTATGTTGCGGTCCGACGCCCAGGAATGGGACCGTTTCCTTTGTATCGAGGTACGCCTAGGGTTTCACGAAAATTTCACACCACCGTCGTCATGGAAGCTTTCAAGGAAATGAACGACCAGAGCTGTGCGAAATCAACTGTGTGCTGCAGGGAGGAGGCCCTAGTGAAAGCGCGGTACTACAGGGAAAAAAATCCTGAACTGGCTAAACGAGCCTATCTTTTTGCTCTAGACCTCCCGTCGGCAAAATTCGCTGGGAAACTACATAAGCTGGGAGCACTTAATCAAACCGAAAACTGCGGCTGCTCATTTGTCCGTTGCAGCATCCCCCAGCCGGTCGGCGCATGCTGGGCTCCCGGCCAGTTCGACCACCCCGCAGTGCTTGCAGGTGAGACTGAAGGGGCCATGCAAAAAATGAGTAGTGCAGAGTTCGCGTCGACTGCGTTCACCAGTGGGAATGTATCCCGCCTGCACACAGACGACATAGATGAGCTTGTGGTGAACAACCCGGCGGCTAAAAGGCTGCATGTAGGCAGTATCTCGGCCCGTACAACAGGAAAGGAATGTTTTGGCCAGCTTGATGACAGTGACTTTAGGGCTGAAATCCATGCAGAACTGGCAGAGCTGTACCTCACTTGTGGAGATCCTCGAAAGGCCATGGAATGCTACCAAAGTGCAGCAATGCTGGCGCCGCATCAGTTGTCTTATTCGTACAAAAGAGGAGTTGTTCTTCAGCAGCTTGGTGAGCGTGATAGGGCAATAGCGTGCTTCCGGGAGGTTCTTCAAAACGATTCTACTTACAAGCCTGCCATCTTCAACCTGGGCGTCTGTCTCGCTGAAGACCCGGCGACGCGGTCTGAGGCTCTTGGAACATTCCAGCACTTGCTTTCTATTGACCCGAACAATGACAATGTATGTGCCACGTCTTAAAACGAACCCCTCCAAGCTACCATGCAAGCACTTGAGGTTTTCCATATGACTTTGGTAGTGCACTCATATGTCCAAAAGTTCATTTTTTAGTGTGGCTTTCAACACCTTTTCGTCGGTATTGCTAAGAAATGTCCAGCTGTAGTGGTTTGCTTATGCCTCCACTAAGGTCACTCGGAATGTTGGAATCTACGCTTGTTACTGTTTGTTTTGCTCCTCTGCAGGCTTTGGATATGATTGCTGATATCCACGAGAAAGAGGGGCGCGTGGCAGAAGCCTATGCGGTAAAGCAG
The DNA here is from genome assembly GCF_000499605.1 of Eimeria maxima. NCBI lineage: Eukaryota > Apicomplexa > Conoidasida > Eucoccidiorida > Eimeriidae > Eimeria > Eimeria maxima. Next base: position 18,860 of record NW_013564177.1, on the reverse strand, counting down.
CGCGTTGTCACCCTTGACCCAACTAATTTCCGGGCAGGTAGAGACTTGGCAAGACTGGAGTCAAGTCTTCTAGATCGCGGAGGTGTTCCTGGATATGTTACGCTGAACTGAGAGTCAGCGCACAACTCAGGGCAGGGTTAATTGTTTGCATCTGCTTCCCGTAGGGCCTGCACATGCCTCCAGCATTGCAAGGTGTTGGCTAGGCGGCGATCATCCATATGCAATTCACACACCGCATAAGAGGGGAGGGAGGAGGGGGTAAGAAGCAAATGATTACGGGGTTTCTTGAGAGTCGTACAGAACAGGGGACAGGAGAGTTTCAATGCGAAACATTCCGGTGGCAGGCCTTCGCAGGTAAAGATTTTTGTGTAGTAGGGGCTTGAGCGGAAGCAGACTCTGCATGCATGCAGCAGAAGTGAATGCGTGTCTTCGTAAATGGGACTGGCCCAGTCACGGGCTGAAATAGCGTGTCATTTCTGTAGCTTATGTGGTTGTGGCAAGTTCCACTGGCTGACGGCCCCAAAACCCTTAGTGGTGTCATACAGCAGAGCGGGGCTTCCAAAATGATTGAAGTTCTGGGGGGCGTTGCGCACATTTTTTTTGTGCCTTATCCCTCGACCCATTGATACGGGAGCACACTAGGAGACATTTACTATTGCCGAATCTCCCTCGCAGGCAGACTTGTTGGTACTCGAAATTTTCAGGAAGGAGACGGTTCTACAAACAACTCAATGAATGAAGCTTTGGCAGGGCAGATGCACACAAAGTAGTCTACGCTTTCACTTTCTTGGTCAGATGCAGTGGAATTTTGGGAGCCAGTACACAGCGATGTCAGCAAATGAAAAGCAGTAGTGCTTGGGATACTTCTTTCTGAACAGAATTTGGATAGCTGAATGACATGCATGTCGAAGCAGCAAGGAGTTTATATAGGAGTTAGTATGAGGGAGTTCAAGTAGTTCCCTAACAGGCGCCATATGGGTGATAGCTGAATGTTCGTCCGCCCATACTGGCGCAATAACATTCGAAACGACTGTAATTACTGAAAAAAATCTATATGCTTTTTACCAAGACGGGGCTACACTGAACTAGGTCTCAGTTCTCTCTCAGTTTCTTTGGTGCCTTGCCACCTTCCGCGGGACCTAAATACAGTATGAAGCTTCAGCCTGACTGAAGAACGGGAATACTAGTAATGAAATGCTGGGTAACGTTTCCATTCTACATTAGACTTTCTGGTGGGTACATAAGTTTCCCTTGAGTGTGCTTGGATTTCAACGCCACAAGTTAACCTTGGCAGAAATACCGATTCGGCACACGAGTTCAGGGGTTTGTCGCTAGAATGTCGCAGGGAAAGTAGAGGCAAATATGTGGTGAAGATGTCATTATTATTGTTTTTTGTTAAGGTGGATCGTGTTGCCGGTTGTGGCTTCGCTTGGCACAGCCTTGAAGTCCATTCCTGTCGTAGTGCCTGCTCCACCTGGCAATGCCTTGCCACGTTAAGCCCGTTTTTAGACGTACTAGAATGAAATGAACTCACACACCAAGTATTCCGCACCTCAGAACCAAATTTAATGCCACGCTGCTGCATAGTTTCGTCTACATAAGTTTAATTTGTGCCCCAGTGTGGAGGTCAATCGAGAGGGTTGTCTCGAGATCCTCAGCCCTTGGGCCCTATGTCGGATGTCATCGAACATATTGCGCAGACAGGCAAGGTTTATCTAAATTCATTGGCGAGATTCTCGCATAAATTCTAGCTGCATCTTCTGTATCAGCAGGCGGGCTACCAGTTCGTTTGCCTGCCTCCTGGCTTCCTCTTCGCCCGTGGCAGGATGGTATTAATGGCATTTGGCGTGGTGTAGCAGTAACTTACTGTCAAACATGGTACCCTAGGATGATATGGATGTCCCTGGATTCTGCGTCCTCTTCCCCTTGACAGTCTATGAGGAGGTACATGAGCTAAAGCTGTGCGGGTGGTGATGCCTTGGGGCAGTCAGCTGTGGCTCCTGCTGGGTATGGTAGGCTGGTGGACATGTCCTCACCTTCTTACCTCAGGGGCATTCGTAATAATCCCTCCCACGACCAGATGTGCCTCTTCGAATCTGCAGAAGCCGACGAATTTGCCCAACTTGCTCTTTCTTTTTTCACGCTGGAGCAGCGCATCTTCAGGGCATCCTGAGGGGGGCTTCTCCTGGGCAAGCTCAAACAGATATATCCCCATACAAAGATCTCTAAGAGCACTTGGATCATACGTTAATAATTGCTCTCTAAAACAACACTTGCGTTGCCCCAGCAGACTACCTGGCATTCCTGATTGCGCTCGTGCAGCTGCAGGGCACAGCCTGTGGGACGAGTGCACAATCCCCCTTCTTACACAGGTTGATCGTTTCGTCCTCTTCGGCGACCTACACGTGAGCGAGGCGACACTGCCTACATGTCTTGATGCCCTTTCCCTGGTGCAGCAAGCATGTAAGCGTCAGAGTACATCCGACAGCGCAGGCTACCAGAAAAAACCGACAGCTGTCGCTGGTCGTGGCAAGGAAGGCAACTCAGAATCCCAGAAAACGCCGGCTGTTGCCGTGTTCTTGGGGGATTTCTGGCATTCACGGATCGAGAGACATCTGCACTGGGGTCTCCTGAGACCTGTTCTCGAGTTCTGGGAGCAATGGGATGTTCCAGTGAGCTCAAGTTTCACAGTCCAATTTTCTCTCTACATGCATATGTATGGATGCACTAACCGTTGCCTTCAAAATGCAATTTACCATTTTGTCACAGTGTGCGATTCTCCATCGAGTATGTGGTGCGCTGAAGTCCAGCGGTCATATTGCTGTCGGGCTTTTCTCGTGTGCCTGTTGGAATAATTGATCAGGTTGTCCTGCTGCCCGGGAACCATGACCAACTGTCCTACGAAGCAGGGCGCGATTTGCTACAGCCCCTTGAGAAGGCTGTATCTCGAAGCCCTCTGGTATTGCCGTTGAGACGACCAACCCTGATCAACCAGGAGCTTCTCTTCTTACCACATATTCGTGAGCTGGGGAAGTTACGACGAATTATGAGCCATGCTAAACAGGTGTGGAGGAAAATGCCACTTCATCCAACAACTGGGCATGCCGAGAAAATTGTTTCACTCACATCAGTGTAAATAGATATTCGCGGTTCATTCGCCGTTCCATTTGAGTCGTCCTTCATCTAGAATGCCTAGACTTTTGCGACTCGTCAACCAGAGTTCCCACATATAGCAAAACGACTTCTCTGCGTTCGTGCCCACGAGAGAGCGGGTGACCACAGGCCTGTTTTTCGCCCTGTCTTAACTGTTTTCAGTGCAAGACACTTCGCGCGGTCTTCGGTCACCTCAGTGTTCGTGGAGCCACATTAAATCCCCTTTTAGAGAGCGATTGGGCTATACTAAACGATGGGATAGACATTGATCTACTGCCAGATGTGCCTGTATACTCTGGCCACATACACACCCCGCAGCTGGTTGGCAAGCAGGTTCGGTACGTGGGTTCGCTCTATCAGGTGAGCAGCTTATGAGCAATGTGAAAGCGATCGGCAAGGCGTTTATCGGATAGCTCGGAATCACCTACTCCCAGCCTTGCTTTCATGTTTCGTGCAGACATCACTAGCGGAGGCTTATCAGCGGAAGTGTCTGTATACCATATCTAGGTCGTGCGACTTTGAAGTGGTAGACGTACAAGAGTCCACGGTTGGTCCGAGGCACTTCCCTGTGAGAGACCCGCGTCTCCTGCCCCCACCACAAGCTCTTCGCCGTGGGGACAGAGTGGTTTTGCTACCAAGCACCTCAGCCACAGCGGAGCTCCCTGCCAGCCAAAGTGTTGTACAACCACACTCCCACGAAGGTAGTGGGGGGCAACTGCCACCGCAACGAGAGCTAGATAGCAACGCAGAATCCTTGCAAAGACAGTCTGAAGATTTCGCTGATCAAGAACGCTCCATGCTCAATACAAGCTCTGGGAGCGACCATGCCAGCAGCAGCTGGACTGTGTCACCTAAAGCAACTTTAGGTGGAAGCAGTGGGCTAGACACCGCTCTCAATGAGACATTGATGAGAGGAAAAAATGAATTAAATACGGACCAGCTCCTTCAAATATGTGATGCCTACAGAGAAGCCGGTAATACAGTCTCTGGCAGAATCCGTGGCTACTTTTGGTATTTAAACGCAGCCTTTAAAAAGTGCTCTGAGGCATGTGTTCCCCAAGAAACCATGCGTGTTTGCAAGCATCAAAGAGACACACATGATATCAATTTTGTTTGCAGGCGTATTATTCGATTGCCGGGTCAATCCACTTGCATCAGCTTCTTCCGTGTCTCAGCACGTGACCGCCAGTGTTGGGAACGACCACCAGGAAACGCCCTCACCAATAAACGTTGGGCTACGAGGGCTAGGAAACCCATCTGGCGCGAATCTACAGAATATCTCTACTCATAACTCCCGAGCGGCGGAAGAACAAAGCGCGAAAGACGCTTCACAGGTCTCCACCGATTTTGACAATCTGCTTCCAGATGCAAGCACATCCCCCTTAAGGCTACTTATCCATCATGGCCTAATACCAGTTGAAAACCGCCCGCCACGTGAGGCGCTGCGTGTTTACGCTGATCAACTCGCCAAGGATGGATCTCACACCTTCAGTGAACAAGCATGTACGACGAAGACAGCAGCAAGAACTCTCTTGCATGCCCCATGGATACGCATCGCAGCCTGCAGCTGTTTCATCATGTCTATTTTCACAGTAGATCTGCGTTCGAATATGCAACATTCCGAGCACATGCGCAGGCGTCTATTTATTCTCACATTGTTATTTGCACCGTCTTGCGTTTGCTTCGGAATTTCTCCAGTGGAAGAAGCCGATATGATCCTTAAGGAGCAAGTGGAAGGGGCTTGCTGGAGTGGGGCAGAGAGCTCTTGCAGAGCGGCTTCCCTTCCAACAGGACCAAACGCAGGATGGCCGCATGCTGCTGCAGACCTGGTGATACATCAGGCACGTGTCCAATCGTACGGACTCTACAGGTGTGGACTCCTGGAAATATAGAGAAGATGGCCTTCATTGCCCTTGCGGTTTCACTAGCGTTGATATCGCATCAGCATCACTGCAGTTTTGCTGTTTGATGATCACTGAGTAAGTGAGTAACTCTGGGTTTGCGCTGTCTTCACAGTGGCGTCGTTGTCTTCGACTTGCGCCGACGTGGTATGGTTTTCATTCAAGGCAGCAAAGATCCCCATGCTCGTGGAAGTCTTCATGCTGCAAACGGAGCAGGTCGGACGTGTTCAAGTCAAAACTCAGAAGCAGTTGTACAGGCGCGGATAGTTTACATAGGTTTGGAGGGAGGAAGGTGCCGGATTAATTCTGCTGATATGCCGGATTCTATATGTCTTTTTGGAATTTGCGCTTTTCCCCGTTGTATTGTGCCTGTTTACTAGGCCTGTAGTATCTATACTTTTGTGTGCCTATTTTCAGGTAAAACAACTATGATGCAGGCCGTCGTTTGGGCACTTATAGGCGACGCGGTCTGTAACGGTTTCACTGCTGTTTCGGGAAGACCCAAAGTGAGTCAGCAGATGCATGTTAAATCAAGAAGCTATGGAGCACTTGATTGCCGAAGCAAAAGGGGCTTCTGCAGGTAAATTTCGCATGGTGCTGTGTCAGCGTGCGATAACGTTCCAGGTTACGGGCGTTGTTTGTGATGACGTGCCGCCCGTTTCTACCTTGAACTGCGGGCCAGCAGGCAGCTTCGCATGTGACGAAAGAGGTGCAGAAGATGTGATCCAATGCGCTGAAGATCGGTTCGCGTCCGTTGAACTCGAGGGTAAGCCATTTGCATTAGTCATTAGTAGCGGTAGACCACCTAGCCTAGACTAGCCGAAACTCCCTTGCCGGCAGTGATTAGTGCAGAGTACTCTCCACAGGATACCCACCCCTGTGCCTCACCAACTCCATAGATGACAATGCATGCGTTTCCCCATTTCTTCAGGCGAACTGAATGGAGAGCCATTTTGTCTGCGGAGAATACGTTGGCGTTCGGGACGCTGCGAGTTAACGCTCCATGTGGGGGGCAGGGACATGACGGCTCAGAGCGTCGTAGACACGCAACGCGAGGTGATGTCTGCCAGTCCTATTGCCACAAGTCCACGGGGCTCTTGACAAGGCGTTCTCTATAACCGCGCTCGATGGCGACTGTTTTAATATGCGTGCGTCTGCAGCTTGAATCCCTTTTCGGGGGTAGACTCAAGGCTTGGAGTCAGTTTATCTACTTATCATCCCAAGGGGCTGACGGATTGCTAAGGACTTCAGAAGCGAACTTTTCCGTGCGTGAATGGTTCATCTATAACTCGATTGTGCCACAGAAAATGTAGACTCCGTAAGGCACATTCATGGGCAGAAGGGTTGGCAATATCAGTATATCAGTGTGTTTTCTTGTACTCTTGCAATGCCCAGGCATTACTGTCACTGCTTTTTCCGCTGGACATATGGACCGCTGCGACGGCAGCAGCGCGTGTGAAGCAACGGGTTTTGAGCAAGGCAGCAGAGGCCCTTGACCATGTGGCGGCAATACGGTGGGTAGCCCTTCTATCCCCTCCGTGGCTTGATTTCATTTTAAACTCTGCGTCGGGTGGCACTACTGTAGTGCCGTGTGTGCTGGCTTTTGGAACAGATTGAGAGACCTTCAACGTCTCGTAGGAAGAAGGACGCGTTTTTTACCTACGCATCACACGAAGACAGGACTGACTGTTAACGTCCGCGAATGCGAAGGGACCGACATCGAAGCTGAGGCGAAACAATCTCGTCTAGATGTAAACTCTAGTGACGACCATTCTGTTCTGTCCCACTCGCTTGGAGGGGTGCCACTAGGAGATGGCAAAGGAGCAACACGTATTCAAGCGAGAAGACTGCAGAGGCTTATTTCTCTACTGCGTTCGCGAGCTGCGTTCTATATGTAAGTGACTAACATTGGCCTGAAAGCTTTGTCAGCCTAGTGAGGGATTCTGCGAGATAGGTAATGCTACCTGTAGCTTTGCGATTTGTTTGCGTTATTCCTAGATCTCAGAAAGCAGTGCTAGAAGAGGTGGAGCTTCACCTTGGTCCACAAGGAATCCAGCGCCACCTTCTCGCGTAAGGTGTCCACAGAACTTACCACATGAGGCCAGATGCCCATTTTTACGTAGCTGCATCTGTAGTCTGTTCCCGCACAATAGAGATTTTCTGGCAGGCAGCTTCACGGTTGCAGCACATGGATCAAGCATGCGTGCCCTTGCAAACCTTCAGCAGTCACTCAAATATCTCATGTTTCCTCGGGTTACTGTTCCATTTCGTGCAAGAAATGAGTAGGCCGTGCATTAGCTGCGTACTGTGTGCAGATCAGCCTTATGCCAGCTGGAGGAACAGACAAACATCTACCTTAAACAGGCCAGTGACGGCCTGCTTCGGCTAGATTTCGCGTCATCAAAAACTAGTCGCCTGACCAGAGTGCTGAGCGTCCGCGGCTCTGACGGCGCCTTTAGGCAAGCAGAGGCCATTGCGTGGGATCAGAATACAAATCGCTCCATTACGTCTTCTCAGGTAGATGGCATTGGCAATACGTGTGTACGCTTTTCGGCTCAGGGAAAGGACCATCCACCAAGCTTCCAGCGGGCAACGCCAGCTGATCGGCTTGTGCCTGTACCTAGCATTTGTCGTTATACTTAAGCGCCGGGCTGGCCTCCGATGTAACGTCCTCTTCCTGGACGAGCCGTTTTTGTCGCTCGACAGCGCAAACAAGTAGGTGGTTCGTTTTGACCGTGGGTGTACTGCATATTCATGCATCCAGATTCACGCGTGCATGCCCTGGCAGCACTGTAGGACCCGCTCACTCTTTACGTGTGTTGACAGGCAGCGCGTGCTCGAACTTTTACGAAGCCTCGCCAGCGAGCCTCGGAGTTCCCAATTGGCCGAGTTCGATAGTATCTTTTTCACTCAACATGTAAGATCTTGAACCCCTGCAATAGTCATGCTCTGCACAGCTCCTGTTGTCCGCTAGTGTTGCATATGTTTCCCTGACCGCAGCTTATGGATCATTCCCTCAGTCACCAGCGTAAGAGACCATTGGTAGCACGGCATACAGCTTTGTGAAGTTCTCTTGTGCTCAGGGTCTCGACCCTCGCAAGTGGCGACGCATTCTTGATGCCGTCGATACGATTGCAATTCATAAGAAATCTGGGCACCCTAGCATTCGCACATCTATCTATTTAAAGAGCTCGAAAACAAAGATCACTGGGACAGAGGCGCCCTCAGAACATACAGCAGATGTTAAAATAGGTTCTCCCGGAGCCACGGACCATGAGTCCATGGCTGCAGCAGGTTGAATGCCTTTTTGCCAGTGTAGATGACTGCCTTCGGGGTTAATATCTCTGGGGGTCAAGGCATAGTGGTAGTCGCGTCGCTGGCAGCAACTGTTTGCAGCAGCATCCCACGGACTTTCGCTGGAGCTTCGGCACTAAGAATCATATGTAGCGTTGACTCGCCACTGGCGTCACTACCTGAAGCGCATGCGTCAAGCAGTATCAGCATCACTAGTACGTCGCATTACCTCTTGGGGACTGCAGCAAATTTGCATGTAGGCTAAAATGCTTGCGACGCACTGAACGGTATATAGAGTTGGCAACTCAGTGTTACTGGCTATCGAAACTCCTAAGTTCTGTGACAGACTCACCATGGGGCTGTCCTGTGTACGCTACTGCTGTCTCCGCAACCCCTACAACAGATATAGCTGCCCACGCTCCTGACCCTTGTGATTGTAGCCAGGTGCTAAGACGCCCGCAAACACACAATTAGCCCATAGCTTAGAGCTCCGCAGAGGTGCGCATGCACACGTGGTGTTCACTCTGGTTGTTGGCTGGACTTTGGTGGCACGCCCGCCGGCTTACCATAGGGACTCAGCAGCCGCTACTACAGCAGTAGAGTGAAGAAGCCCCCCGGACACACTAGCAACAGGAATCTGCACACAAGAATCCACAAAAGGGCAAAATGATTAAAAGTTCATTTAGCACGTAAAGTTTATCCTGTGCAGTCAACAGCAGAGGCGGAGTCAAAGGCACACAGCAAAACCCCTCTTTTGCAGTTGAAGAACGGCAAATGCTACTATGACTGCGCATGCATGGGATGGGCCTCAACGCCTTACCGATTGCGGGTCTTTCATGCGGTCGGCCTCCCGAAACCAATCACAGTCCTCCTGCAGTGCACAATGACGCGAATGCTTCTGCCTTACCCATCCGCCATTTTACATTTCACACTTTTGCCAACGTACATGGCCTCGTTGGGCACCCTGACCAACACTCTACGAAACTCCAAAAATAGTTATCATCCGACAGACCTCAATTGTTATGGGCACGCACTATGGGGAAGCATCCCGATTTCCTTCCAGCCAGCGGCCGAAATCCAGAATGTCTCATTGCTTACTTTGCTCACAGGAATGTCCAAACCAAGGCAACCGAGGTATTCGGTGATTCTGGAGAATAAGGCCTCTGCTGGTGGCTGCTTCCTGAATGGGGGAGGGGCGGCCATCTGCAACGCCTCCTCAGTGTGGCTTGCGTTTTCCGGTGCGGGCTGGGTATCCTTACTCCGCTGTTGCAATTTATTCTCCCGCCATTGCCTCTGCCTTTCATGCAATAGCTGAAGCGCTCCTAGATAATCTGGGCGGATAGGTGGACTCTGCCGCGTGTTGGCGGACTCGCCTAGCTCACTGCAACTATGACTCCGTGAAGCCATGTTGCTATCTGGGTTCTGAACACGCGCATGTGTGGGCATTCTTGCAGCACGGCTGCTCAAACCTTTGTGCTTGTCTTTTTGTCTCACCACCAGGGCTGCAACAGCCTCCCCAGTAGACGGTGGGCAGGTTCTTCGTGCTGCAGCAGCTGCAGCAGCAAATAGCTTGTCCCAGACCGGTAACACGAGGCGATAAGGAGTCTGGGAATCAGGAAGGTCTGGAGTCATCAGTATATGATCCGCATGGTGCGTTTGTGAAGAGCTCGCCGTGCTGACTGCCAGTGAGGCCTCCGCCGTCATGTCAAGTATACCCCCCCTATATTCCGACACACGGCACTGGAACTGCACGATATTGCAGGTAGCTGTGGGACTTCCACTAGCGCGCAGTAGAAGCTGCACTTCTTCTGCGAGCTCACGCCTTGCATCTACTCCCCCGCAATCTCCTTCAGGTGCTGCGGGAACACAGCCACTTCACGTAATCGGAGGCATTCCTGGTGACAGGCACGGCAAGCATGAAGGCCTAGGATGTTACGTGTACCGAATATCCAGGGCTTACGCGCTGTACTGGAGAGGAGGTCAACAGGTTCGAGTGATCGTAGACTTCGCTGAAGCTGCTCGAAGAGTCGAGAAGGCGGCCCTGCAATCGAGCTCCCCTGTTCTATTTGCACCCCTTGCATTTGCCGTTTTAGCCTATTCTGGGTAACCATCTTCTGGTGGCGCACGACTGCCGGATGCTGCACATCAATTTTAAGGTAGCGGGTTCCAGGGGGAAGGGCTGCGAAAGGAAGCAGGCCGCATGGGAAAGTAGAGACGCTAGATGTCGGTTCTCACCGAAATTTGCTCTCGCACGTATACTAGGAAATAAGTACAACAATACATGTCGATAAAGTAGATCCAAGGAAAAGAGAGGCTTCTCACATTTCCGCATAAAATGAGGCAATCGTATCCATGTGTCAAGTCCCAACACCTGCGCCGTGAAGCGATCCAACTGAACACACACAGGTGCGCATTAGCCGAGCATTCCATGATCAGGATATTTGCATAGTGTCCAAGATCTTGCGCCGCACTACGCCGTGAGGCACAAGCGCACGTCACGTCTGCCTGTGGCCCGCACCAGGATGAACGGGCTAGATGCTCTGCATTGCGCTAACGATGGCATCTAAGCAATAAGTAATTGTCTTAGCGCTTATTCGGCGTAATAAGGTTTGCTCTTGTGGGAAAAATTGCAATATTGCGTCATATTGGGAAACACTGCAAAGCCAGTATGGTAGGCCTTACTGCACAGGCTCTCCTGCTGCACAATCTTTGCCGAGTTTTGCTCTCCCCAAAATAGCGTGGGCATGCATACCTTCAGAATCATGACTCCGTCATTTTGCAGAGAAGCCGTATTCCTATCACCTCCAGTGTCTCCTATCACTGGGCAGGGCGCCCCCGGGTTTTCTATAGTTGCTGTTCCACAACATGGCGCTGAACCCCCAGGTCCCCGCCAGGTAAGAAGAGACCCATTCCAGCGCCTCAGCAGCAGCTGCTGCAGTGGGAGATGCAGGAATGCATCAAGAGAGACGTTTCTCAAGCAGAGGCAACAGCTCCCGTTAACCAGCTGTAAACCCCAAGCAAATCACAAGTTTGAAAATTAAAATACCAAGTGCACAACTGTCTTGTTGGCTAAACTAATCGGCTATGCAAAATCATAGTCTTACGCTAGACACTGCCAAATCAACAGCCGATTTGGAGCTTGCCGCTGAGGGGCCCGGTAGACCGTCCGAAGCAATGAGGAATACCTGCACAGAAGCAGCACACCAGTGGGCTGCCAGACACATCCTTATGCTGGCATGTGTAAGTGCTCATCTTGCTGCCTTTTAATACTCCATACCTGCGAATTAAAATGCAAGAGCTACCATCAGGAATACGCAAATGAAATTACAGCCAGAACTGCAACATAATTCTATAGCGTGGGCCCTTCGGTACAAACGCGGAAGCAACTACTTGTCAGGCATCTTTAGTAAATGAGGCTGTAACAGCATATGACACTGATGTGCGAGCATACTTGCTGATTAAAAGGATGGCGATTCAGGGTGTGGGCAAACTGGCGTATAATTGAGGGGCCCTCTCCAGCACGAAGAGAGAAGCGGGCCTGCGGCAGCTGGTAGGCATTTCGCGGGCCTGTGCCTTCCCTCTGAAAGAACATTTGCCAACAGATGGCTTGGTATCAGACTGAGGTTCACAGCCATGCAATATGTCCGGCTTAAACGGAAGGCGTGGGAGGCGACAAAAAACTGTCCCTAGAAAATGGGACGCTTGCTCGGTAGTGCCGTAGGAGTTTAAGCGGGCTCGAGAGAAACGGGACGCCGAGTTATTGCATGTTAGAAGGAATTCAAAGCTGTTTCGAGAGCTTCTTGCAATTCATAAGCAATGGCGGCTCCCAGTTGCTGTTCACTACAGATGGATCTGTAGGGCCCGATACTGCTCCGACACAGCATCGCTAGCAGATACTTCAGCAACGCTGTAGAGGCCAAAAGAAGGATATTCACAGCATTAAAAATAAGGATGAGAAGCAAGCGACGTTGTAGAAGGGAGGCTCAGAGAATTCACAGGGTGGCAGGCATCCACCGGGGCCCCCGAGAAAAACCAGGTGGGCCAGTACCCAGAAAAGGGACTCGACAACTCGCGCACTCTTGAATTCTATATAATCTAATGCTGGATGAGTATTTGAAGCAAAACCGTTGAAGGACAAGCAAATCCACTAATGGTCGTACTTTGAAAGGTCACCACAGCATATGTTGTGGCTGCCACGCAGGCTGGGAAACAAATTCGCGGGGTCTCTCAGTTCCCAGCATACTTAGGCCTACACCTTTTCATTTGTTATAAATTCTTCCTCCTTATTGTTAAGTGCTGGACGATGGACGCGGAAGTTCGGGTTTCCACCATTAAGTAGGAATTCCCGTGTTTACGAGTTTCCGCTCGCCAGCGCTCGTGAAAACAGGATCTTCTGCGGACCGCAAGGCTTCGCGAGTCCTTACAAATTCGTTAGACAGCAGCTACGCGTGTTTTTACTTGGCATATAGGAGTTCAGGATCAGTGCCGCGGTGGCGGGTGCCGACAGGTGTCGGCCCTCCACATTCAGGACACGCGCGTACTCATGTGAAACATGCTTACTTTTACTTTTGGCGCCTAGCTCATGGCTGGTGCCGAGCGTACTCAGCATGACTGTTTTCTGGTGTGGGCTTTTCACTAAGGCTCACCCTGTGCTAGAAAGAGGCCTGTCTGGTGTGACGGTAAGATGTTTCGGCTCCTCGATAAGGCACACTGCACGACGCACAAGGTGTGCAATTCCTTCTCGCAGTTCTACAAAGGAGGTCCCAGCCTGTGGCGCAGTAGGAGCTGCAACAGTCCTGGCGCCAAGGGAAGCGACAACGATGCTCGCATCAGGCAACTTCTTGGACGTCTCAGGGCACCTCACAGGCCCACGCAGCACAGCAAAGCGGTTTCGTCTCTAGTGGCGTTGCGCAAGGGTTGCTATGCTACTGGTGTTGCTCTCAGTGCTGCAGGACTTATTGGTTGGGGAATTCAGGTAATGATGCCTGAAAGGACCCGCACGTGGGCCGTGTTAAGATGCGCGAACGCTGCTGCTGTCCTTGCTGCACTGAGCATTGACTACAAGATGCTTGGTGAGCATTTGTGGCCACAGCAGAAGAGTAGACAATGCTGGATTTCTCCCTAGCTCCACTGTACTCAGCCGTGCGGCTATACAGAAAGCTATTTTGGCACTAAACGTTCAAACATGCTGGAAAATTTCGGTTATTGCTGAGGTTCTTCTGCATACGGCCCCTAGGATATGGCCCTTTCGCATCTCCAAAGCAATCAAGATATGCAGGTATGCTGTGACATATGCTTGAGCGCTATCCTCTTGCTGTGGCGCCGATGTGTGAATGCTTTTATTATGTTCAGCCTGGTGGGACATCAGTGGCTGCCACCGTCGGAGTGCACGGCGTCTCGTGCGGTTGGCTGAGAGGAACAGAGGGGTATACGTCAAACTCGGGCAGCATGCAAGTGCTATGGAGTATCTGTTGCCCGTGGAATATACCCAACAGCTGCAGAAGCTTCAATGCAACCTTCCCCCGTCTCCTATGACGCAAGTGGAGGCGGTACTCAAGCAAGAACTCAACATTGAGAGGTTGGATGAAGTATTTGAGATATTTGAGGAAACCCCCGTTGGCACCGGTAGGGCTACTTATCACTGTGGAGAAGGCTCCTTTTTTAATAGTGCTCACGAGTTCGGCAGTCTACTGTTTAGGCCGTTGCTGCCTTGACTTTTGGATTCGGTTAATTGACAGGCTTCGTCCCTTGCGCCTCGTGTCGCGCTGTCTACCGTGTTTGCTAAGGTACTTCTGACAGGACAAGCAAGCGTACGTTCGCACCCTTGATTTTGTGCTTTCTACGCATCGCAGCCTCGCTGGCGCAAGTACACTTCGCTGTGCTGGCAAATGGGCAACCAGTGGCTGTTAAAGTGCAGCATGCCGACGTGCGGGAGCTTGCCGAGACGGACACGAAAGTTGTTGAGCTGCTGACGGCAGTTGCTGCTAAAATATTCCCAGATGTCAGGTAATGGCCCCTCGACAGCAGCAGCAATAATGTTCTATAGCTGTTTACCTAGGAATGTACCTACGTTCAACTCCAAGCGGCCTTGCACACAACAAATTTGCTTGCACAGGACTTTATTCCCGCGCTTGCTGGTGAAATGTGGCACGACGCAGAAATTGCACAACGGAACAGTGCAATGAAGTTCAAGTTGTGGCTGTGGTTTAAACTCTGGTGTTTCTGTATAGAGCAGTTGCCGAATAGTGTAAAAACACTGCCGGGCCTTGCCTTCTGCTGGCTGTGCAGTTAAATCAGGCTAGCGGAATATCCCTCTGCAAAGCGCTGAACTGTCCGCCATCCTTTCTACATGCAGGCTGGACTGGCTTGTAGATCTCCTTCGACAAAACCTCCCTGCTGAATTGGACTTCAGAAAGGAGGCAGAAAATGCCAAAAGATGTCGTGATTTGCTGCAAGGCGGACGATCCACTTTTCATCTCGTTCTGCCGCAACGTTCATTGCTGCAATCGATCCTCTTCCGGCTCGCAGCAAAGGCAGCATCGTGGTTCAGGCTTTCTAATCCCCATATTGGAGATAACAATGGTTCGAAACTGCCGAACCGCATAGAAAGTGATTCAGGAAACGCTTTGCTTGTTACGAACGAACAGAAGCGCTATAGATCCCCAGTGCTACACACAGGGTCAACCGCCACTTCAACCTTCCGCATACAAGATGGTGGTTCCAACTCCCACCCACAGGATGATAGCTCTCACTGCCTCACTGACTACCAGGTGGAGCTGTACGTGCCTAGGGTTTACAACCACTTGACTACCGCCAGAGTCCTCGTCATGGAACGGTGTAAAGGAGTAGCAGTGGACGATTTGCGGGGAATACTTTCTCAAGGTAATCTGGAATTGTACGAGGGAATCGCGCCTTGGCTATTCGGAGCACTCGGTTTACCACATGGCAAATCATGTAGGGCACTAGTGACTTTTCTCTTTACTCCTCCGCAGGAATCCACCCCTTAGCGGTCTCTGAAGCACTTTCGGAACTGTACGCGAGGCTCATTTTTGACGTTGGTTTTGTGCATGCTGACCCGCACCCTGGAAACGTTATAGTACATCTAGACAAGAGCCCCAACCCAGACTACGATCTTCAACAGCCGACGAGTAGGTGCCACACAGCGGTCCTTTTGTCTTCTCTCAGCTGTGAGAAGGCCTTGAACACTCAGAGGCCGTCACGGGAATCCGTCCACACAAAGGGGCGGCTTCGTCTCAGCCTGCTGGATCACGGCCTATACTGTTCACTTACTGAGCAATTTAGATATACCTACGCCAGCATGTGGCTTGCAATGCAACGGGGAGACATAGCAGGTGTGACTGCCTGCGCGAAAGAGTTTGGCGTGGGGGAATTGGCTGGGTTGCTCGCCGTTATTCTCAGCCTGAGAAGCGAAGACAGGTACGGTGGGAACCAATATGTTGAAATTGTTTCTTTGAACCTTACTTCCATCCGGGCAATGTATTTTCTTGTTATGAACTCTGTTGTGTTTTCAGCATCAATTCGGGGTTGCAGCTGTCGCGAAAGACTCCCGAGTAAGAATTATATTAATGGCACCTCCCAACGTATTTGTAGAAAGCGATCGTATGCGTCACTTCCACTATCTACATTATTGGTTTTTGGGGTGGAATTGATGAAACCAGCTCCTCACGCCATTCATGAATTTTTCTATACACGAGCTACAATGTGTCGCACAGGAAATAGTACAATAAAAATAAGTAGCGTTCATTTTACTAAATGGGGCAGACGAGTGTTAACTTTATTAGCATGTGGCCCAATTTGTTTAGTTAAACCTAGAATTATTGCAAGTTACTATCGTCGTAATAACAACTGTTGCCGCGTGTGTGCAGAGAGGCAGCACTGCTACAAAGGTCATTCCCTGAATACTTCACCCGGATTACAAGCGTCCTGCAGGATATCCCTCAGGAACTAATCCTTCTTATCAAGACAAATGATTTGGTCAGTCCTCTCTTCCCTCGTCCTTCCTTTGTCTTCACCACAGCGAAGTGACCTCGTACCCTTGCCTTAAGAGCCATCTGGTCGCCGGATGCACATTGCTGAAGGCGCCGGTTGGTTGAGTTGTTGCAGCTGCGAGCCATACAAGGAAGGCTAGGCATTGATGAGGCGCTCGTTCTACTGCCGCTGCTACATCGTGCCCTAGCTATTGTTGGCAAGAAGGAATTGCAAGAGCTTGTTCAGCTCAAGGCACCTACCATTCAGGTACCCCAGATTTCAACGTACATGCATGAATTCAACTAATGCCTGCCTTTTTTCAGCTCAAGTAAAAAGTTCCAGAACAAGGGGGTTTTCATCATGCACCTATGAATGACATGAATCGCTCTTCTGCTAAGATACAGCTTTTGCGATTGTTCCCGTTTCCAGGCACATAAAAAACGCCTTTGCTGTAGAACTACAGCAGGGTACGAGGCTTTGGTTTTTCAAATTGGTGCTTGTTCAGGTTCTGAATGCTCGCTGGCGGCTGTGGGTCGCTACGACGCGTCTAACGTGGGCGCAGCAGCTGTTGAGGGTGCGGTCCATGAGCTGGGCCACTCCCCTAGAAAAGGCAATCGACCGTCTTTGTGGCACCTCATAACCGCCATTGTGACGGTGAGTTTTAGTTAACAGGCCATGCTGGTCATAGGCAACTCATGTAAAATCCTTTTTAAACTGTTGTTCCTCTGAGAGCAGCCAAGCTACAGAACTGGCTAACCAGGAGGCGGTTGCCGTCTGCTGAATCCGTTTGTTCAATTCGGTCTTGCCGAGAAGAGCTAGTGTGGCATGCAGCCGACGCATAAGAAGGCCTGATCAATGCCTGCCCGTCCTTCGTCGCCTGCGGTTGGTCGAGCCCGATTATACCTGTTTTGTGGTGGGATGCCTTTAATTGAGCGGAAGCGTGTATATAGCAATAACATAATTTGAACGTGATTTTCCATCCGCCCCTGGAATCCACCGTCAAGTAGAGTATCGCTGGCCCCCAGCTACAGCTAGGAAGCGAGCACCACTGCTACTCTTGCTCTTGCGTCTCTCACTGAGACCTTGTGTTTGCCACTCCGACACACAATATGCAGCTGGTTCCTGTTATGAATTCGGAATTTAGATTCTACAATTTGGCTTTGAGGCCTATGATCCGGCCGACACTTTAAGGTGCAGTCTCTGGTAGCTTTTCATGCGGCGCATATCCACGCTTGTCGCTCGACACTTGGGGCTTCATCAGGCTTCTTGAATATTGCCTGACCTCGGAGACAACGGTTAAGGGAAGACCCGTCCTCCGCGCGACAAGCTCCTGCAAATGCGAAACGCCACAGCAGCAACACAAGCTGAAGAAGCAAAGAGGGCATTAGAGACCACCCGCAGTGGCTGCAGCAGTAGTAGTAGCACCACTGCAACGCTAAGTGATGCATGCAACAGCAGGAGATCTCCCAACAGCAAAAGGAAAGACAGCCCGCAAGCAGTAGCAGCAGCAATTCACCTCCAGTTTTCTGCTGTCGGAGCACTCTGGGACCTTCATCACCACCAGCAGGGCTTCGGCAGCCTGACAGACAAACCCATGAACACTACAAGGTCTGAAGAAAGGTGCAGACTCCCAAAAAACAGTAACGGTTTAAATTTTAGGGCTGAGTTAAGTGGTATGGTTTACTTCCACAACGCAGCGAGGACACGTGCATGAGAAGCCGTAGCGCTGCAAAGCACAAAACCGAAAGCGTGAACAATAAGAAGAACGCCACACCCTCAACCCTGAATCCCAGTTTGTGCACTCTGAGGTGCTGGTTGTTTGTCTCAACCTGTTTGAGAAAGTTGCTTAAGTAGGTAAGGCCCAAAGCCCTTAGCTGCAAAATAGCCTCAACCATACTTTCTGCAGGGCCTCGCGCCGTTGGTGGAGAGGGAGAGACTCCTCTATGTAGGAGACAGTAACCTCCTCCCCCTTGTCAATGGGTCGCAACGCCCTAACCTGCAACAAACCTTAAACACGCAGGCCCTAGACATTATGTCTAAACAGTAAGGCCCGCACTGTACACCCCAAACTGTAAACCACAAGGTCTCAACACTGAACTGTAAACACTAGACCCGACACAATGATACCTTCAGGGAACGCACCTCTAGGGTGGCGCTGTGTAGCGGGAAGTCCGCCTCTGCATTGGGCCAGCAGCTATGGTTTGTCATTGATCCCAGGCGAAACAGACCCCATCCAATAAATGGTAACAGCGGGGCCTCCCAAGTAGTCCCAGCGATCCCTGACGTCTCTGTAGTATCTGGGCTCTCGTCCCCATCGTACCAGCGAGTTATCCCGTGCACCTCTTGCAGCAACTACCAGACACACAAACCTCAAAACATTGAAGAAGATACCCAAACTCCTTAACTGCATGCCGACACAAGCACAAATTCTAGGCCTGAACCCTAAACTGCAACAATGAGGTCTCAGACCTTCAGCCCCGGGTGAAGGCCTGAGACCTAATTGTATATATATATAATATATAT
>NW_013564176.1:0-11200 GCF_000499605.1 Eimeria maxima | reverse complement strand
CCCCCCCCCCCCCCCCCCCCCCCCCCCCAAATAAATTCCCCAAATAAATCCGTCTCTGTCCCTGTGCATATCACCCTCCCTGTCCCTGTCTCTCCTTCTCCCCTATATCTCCTGCATGCAGCTCGTCGTTGTATAGTATCTCCTGGTACTCTAGGAGTTCAAAGATTTGGAGTCCAAAAATCTCCACCTCGTCTTCTTTGGTTATTTCGAAATGGTGATAAATATCATGATGGTATTCCATTTTTTCTTAAACAACATATTAAATCATTAGATGCACTCTATCAAGAATTAACTAAGGTACGTAAGTACTAGTACTAGTAGTAGTAGTACTAGTAGTAGTAGTAGTAGTAGTAGTAGTAGTAGTAGTAGCAAGTGCAGCAGCAACAGCAGCACCAAGTGCAGCAACAAGTGCAGCAGCAACAGCAGCAGCAAGTGCAGAGCAGCAAGTGCAGAGCAGCAACAGCAGCAGCAAGTGCAGCAGCAAGTGCAGCAACAGTAGCAAGTGCAACAACAGTAGCAAGTGCAGTAACAGTAGCAAGTGCAGCAACAGTTGGAGGAGTACTAGTTGTATTCGTAAGAAGGAGGAGGAGGAGTATATGTTGCACCAGTAATATAGGATAGAGTAGCAGGAACAGAAGAAGAAGAAGGAGTAGGAAGGAATTGTTTCTTGTTGTTTCTCATACTCCTACTCCTGCTGCTGCTGTTGCTGCTGTTGCTGCTGCTGCTGCAGGTAATAACACCAATAGCTGGGCCTGTTCGTCGCCTTTATGATCAAAATCTTCGTCTTGTTGTTGACTTAGCGGACATCGTTGATGGCGCCAAATACTTATGTACATCAGGTACTTATTTATTTATTTATTTATTTATTTATTTATTTATTTAATTTGTTTATTTACTTGTTTGTCCTTGTTGTCTCTTATTTGGGTTGCTGGTCCTTGCTGGGTGCTCACTCTATTCTCCCTGGCAACAGCTAGCTAGCTAGCTAGCTAGCTAGCTAACCACCACTTGAGCTATTATCCTTTGTTGTATGACATACCTATTTACTTGCTGCTGCTGTTGCTGTTGCTGCTGCTGCTGCTGTTGTGCTGCAGGAGAGCCTCCGGCTTGTGCAGAACGTCTGCAGAAGTTTCTTAGTGAATGGGTTGTACAGAAACCCCAAACTCGAGTATGGAGCGAATTCTTCGTCATCTAGCTAGCTAGCTAGCTAGCTAGCTAGCTAGATGACTGGGTGGCTAGCTGGCTTACGGGCTAGCTAGCTACCCTTACTCACTGGCTACATAACTGGCTAGCGCGGTAATTCTTTGTTTAGCGTGCTGAATGGTAAGCTAGCCGACGGATTGGCTAGCTAGCTAGCTAGCTAGCTAGCTAGCTGGCCTGTCAAGCAGTTTTAGCTCACCACATGAGGAGTATTATGAAGGGATTGAGGCAATAAAGGAGTTTTCTTAAGCTGCAGATACACCCCAATTACTATTAGTACTCCTTCCTCCTTCTCCTCTTAACTCCCTACAGCCTGCAGCGCTCCTTCCTTTTTCTTTTTCTTTTTTTTGCCTCATTTACAACTCTCTCTCTTCCTATCAACTCCTCACAACCCTATACAAATCCTCAGCTCTGCCTCTCCTATACATGCACATATATATATAATAAGACCTAATTATATTTGTATAAGAAAGGAAAAGAGGGAAAAGAAGTATACAACTTACTTAATCATAAGAGGAAGATAAATAAAAGTATTATTAGTTGGAGGTTTTGTTATACACTTAGTAGTTATAGTAGGTGTTAGGTATAAAGGTACAAAAAATTTGAGTAAATGACCAGCAAAACAACTCCTGTAAACATTTATGCAAACATAAATAAATAAATAAAAATAAATAAATAAATACAAATGTAAATATATCAATAAATGCAATGGGGCGGGATATTTTTATTCTATTTGTATATTCATGTTTTAGGTGTATATTCAACTTTTAGGTGTATGCTGAGGTCTTTCTTATATAAAAAGAAGCTAATTGAATAATATATAATATATATAAAAAAGAGGAAATAAAGAAACAAATAAAGTAAAGAATAAATAATAAATAAAAAATTGAATTAAATTCATGTTTCCACCAAAAATTAGGGTTTAGGGTTTTATACACAAGTGCAGGTGTGTGTTTATATAACCAGCTAGGGGGGGAGTCTGCTTATACAAATAATATAATATAATATAATATATATACCTACATATCCCTATATTATATATAATAAGTAATATATGTATACAGGGGCCCCCCTGTGTGCCCCTTCCTGCACTGGGGGCCCCTATAAGGCAGGCAAGGGCACTTGTGTCATAAGGGAAAGGACGTCTTCTTCCTTGTGCCTCTATTAAACAGCAAAAGCAGCACCTAGTGGTGATTTATTAGTCAATCTGAGGTGTATACGCAGCTAGGGTACTAGTAAGGTGTCTCTCTCCCTATATAAGGTGTCTTTTTCCTGCTGCTGCTGCTGCTGCTATCTGTGTCTTGCCACCTAAACCCGCAGAAAGAAGTGCAGGGGGCCCCCTATAGGTACGTATCCTTGAAGTCAGGGGCCCCCCAGCGGGCCCCCCTAGAGCATAGAGCAGAGGGGGCCCCCCAGGGGGCCCCCCTCTGCTCTATGCTCCAGGGAGCACATAGGCAGCAAGGGTTCAAGTTAATACTTGCTGCTGCTGCTAGTTAAGCTTCGTTGCATGCCTAAAGGAGATTCAATAAGTTATATATAAATAAAATAGATAAATAGAGTTGTTGGTGTGTTATTGAGTAGGAAAGAGGGTAAATAACCTTCCTTGGTACAGCAGCAGCAGCAGCAGGAGGCGTTGCAGCAGAAGCAGCAGTAGCAGCAGCACCTGCTGCTGCAGGCATTATAAGGGGCTGTGCAGTTGACTATCTTAGAGACTATTCATCTTTTTTTTCTGTTTTGTTTGTGTTGCTCCTTACTGCCTCCTCTGTTTCATTGGGTCGCCTTAGTAGTAAGTAGCACGTACCGCTGCAACGGCGGCACAGGCAGCAGCAGCAGCAGCAACAGCAGCAGCAGCAGCAGCACTGGCAACAGCAGCAGCAGCAGAAGAATGAACTCCACTCGGTATTTATTTTTGACTTTTATATTCAACTGGCTATTCAAGGGCCTCTACGAGGGCCCCTCTTGACTAAAGACCTACCTAGGGGCCCCAGTCCTCTCAGGGGGGCCCCACGGTACCAACTGGAGCAGCCGACGCAGCAGCAGCAGTAGCAGCAGCAGCATTTGCATCTGCTCATCTTGATGCTGCAGCAAGACACCGGCAACAGCTCACTCAACAGGGCTGCCTTCTCCAGCATCACTCTCTCGAGCTGCAGCAGTAGCTGCTGCACCCGCGGTTGCAGCAGCAGCAGCAACAACAGCAGCAGCAACAACAGTAGGCGTAGGACCAGTTGCAGCAAGCGCAGCGCCAGCTGCAGCAGCAGCAAGTGCACTGTCCGCTGCAGCAGCAGCAGCTGTGGGGTCCCTACCCTGGAACAACTGTCAGTACAGCAGTAACAGCAGCCGCAGCCGCAGCAGCAGCAGCAGCAGCAAAAGAGCAACAAGCAGTAGCAGCCCCAGCCGCAACAGCAGAAGCAGCAGGAGCAGCAAAAAGCAGTAGCCGCCACAGCTGCAGCACTAGAAGCAGCAGCAGCAGCAGCAACAACAGCAACAAGGAGACACTGTCTCCCCCTCTTCTTACCGAAGGTTTGCTGCCCCTCTTTCTCTTACTCTTTTAATTCTTTAATTCTTTTTTGTCTCTGTGCTCGCTACATTTGCTGCTGCTGTTATTGCTTCTGCTGCTGCTGCTGCTGCTGCTGCTGCTGCTGCTCCTGCGTTGAGTTATATAAATTGTCCCTTTTTATCCCTCTCCCTGCCTGTGCTTTATTTGTCTCTTTTTATGTCTATATACCTATCTTGTCTCTTGCCGTATATTTGCTGCTGTTGTTGCTGCTGCTGCTGCTGTTGTTGCTGCTGCTGTTCAGATGCAACGGGAAGATCTCCCCGACAGGGAAAAGATATTAAGGAGAGGGAACATGCATGCAGATCGTGTAGAGGCGGAAGCAGCAGAGGAAGCAGCAGCATTTCAGCGTCGGCAGCAGCAGCTGCTGCAGCAGCAGCAGCAGCGGCAAAAATTTAATTCAGCCTTAGCCAAGCGCCTATTTACAGTATTTAGTGCAGATGCTACTTGTCCAGGGGGACCAGCAGCAGCAGCAGATGGGTATGGGGGCAGCACGAGTGCTGCTGCGGGTTCTGCTGCTGCAGCAGATGCTGCAGCACCTGAAGTAGATGCTGCTGCAGAGGCAGCAGCAGCAGCAGCAATCACAGCAGCAAACACCTGTCTACAATCTCGTGCTGCTTTAGGGGCTTTATGGCATAAACATCATTTTCCCCGTTTGTCTGCGCTGCAGAGGCAGCTGCGGCATGCACGTCGTGAAGCAGCAGCAGCAGCAGCAGCAGCAGCAGCAGGAGTAGCAGCAGGCGTCCCTGTGCAGGGACCTACATCATCTGCGCGTGTATCAACAGGATCTACATCAGCGGTATCATATTGTGCTGCTGCAACTAGATCAACTCCATCAACAGCAGCAGCAACTGCAGCAGCAACAGCAGCAGCAGCTGCAGCAGCAGCAGCAGCAGACAGCATGCAGCTGCAGCAGACACTACGACTGTCTCTTAAATATCTTAACTGTCTCTATTTGTCTCTTTATGGCGAATTTATTTTTAGATCATCGCAGCAAGCATTAAAGGAGGCCAAGCAGCTACGAGCAGCAGGTTATTATGGATCTGCAGCACCTGCTGTTGGTGCTGCTGCTGCTGCTGCTGCTGCTGTTGCTGCTTCTGCAGCAGCAGCATCACAGCAACCCGCACAGTCCTCCCCAGATACACAAGAAGACGCAACATCAGAGCATCCAGATGTAGCTGCATCAGCAGCAGCTGCTGCTGCTGTTGCAGCTGCTTGTGCTGCTCGAGCTGGAGATGCTGCATCAGCAGCACCAACAGCAGCAGCAGCAGCAGGCAGTGTATGGGGTGCAGCAGAAGAATCCCTGCTGCAGGCAGATGCTGCTCTTGCTGCATGCGAAGGAGACACTCCTCTTTCCCGCTGCTGTCGCCTCTGCTGCCGTCATATACTCGCTCAGATCAAAGTTATCTTAGCAGACCTTTCAGGCTACAGGTGAGCAGCAGCAGCAGCAGCAGCAGCAGCAGCAGCAGGAGCAGCAGCAGCAGCAGTAGTAGTAGCAGTAGTGGTAGTAGTAGCAATAGTAGTAGCAATAGTAGTAGTAGCAGCAGCAACAGTATATAATAACTTGAGCAGCAACTGCAGCAACAGTAGCAGCAGCTGTTGGCATATACCATCACTGGAACTAGCTGCTGCTGCTGCTGCTGCTGCTGCAGGGCGCTTTTGGAGGAAGACGTCACATGGAGTAGGGAGGAGGAGCAGCAGCTGCAGCGTTTGCAGCACCAAATGTTGTTGCTGCTGCGTGGACAGCAGCAACAGGCGAGTATAGCACAGCCGCTGCAGCATAGCTGCCTGCTGTACGCTGATGCACTGCGGCTGTTTCCTTTAGATGCTGCATGCAGCGGGCAGCTGCATGCAACTTATTTTAGGATGTGGGGTGTGCTGCACCGTCAGCTGCAGCAGCAAGTGCAGCAGCACCTGCAGCAGCTGCAGCAGGTGCAGCAGATGCAACAGCTGCCTCTATGGAGGAGAGAGCTGACACCAGAGGTTGCTGCCAGCTATACCGTGCTCGATGCTGCTGCTGCAGCCTTTGCTGCAGCAGCTATCTACTGGATCTTGCGTTCCGCCGTCAGGTGAGCCCAGCTGCTGCTGCTACTGCTGCTGCTGTTGCTGCTCCTAGTACTGCTGCTGGTTGGGGAGCTCCTGTGCCGAAAAAAAATTACCTGCTGCTGTTCGTGTTGCTGCTGCTGCTTTTCAGCCCGTTTGCTGCAGGCAGCCAAGACGAGGTGACTCTCCTGCTGCAGCGGCTGAGCTCTGTAGAGATTGGACCTCCTGCACCGCAGCAGCAGCAGCAACAGCAGCAACAACAGTCGCCGCATCAGAAGCAACTACTGGCTACCATTATGAGGCGGTCGAGCGGGGTCCAACAGAAGCGGCAGCTGCAGCAGCAACAGCAGCAGCTGCTGCAGCAGCAGCATTTGCAGATGCAGCAGTGGAGTGTGCTGCTGCGGGAGTTCTCTCGTCTTCAGCTGTCTGTACACCTCTCTGTTGATGTTGACGATCTTCCTGCTGCTGCTGCTGCTTTTAAGGCAGATTTTGCTGCGCTGCTTGGCAGGAGAGCAGTGCTACCAGTTGAGGCCCCCTTGCTGCTGCTGCTGCTGCTTGCTGCTGCTACTGGCTACCTCAAGGCATCAGACGCAGTAGTAAAGCTGCAGCGCTCAACAGAAGCTGTGCTGCACTCCGTCCGGAGGCTGCGGCAGCAGCAGCGGGAAGAGCAGGAGCAGCAGGAGCAAAGTAGACAGCAGCACCAAAGGAAGCAGGTTCAGCAGCTGCAGCAGATCAGGAATCATGCGAAACTGTGGGAGCTGCAACAGCAGCAGCAGCAGCAGCAGCGTGACCTCCTAAAAGAGCAGCAGCAACAAAGTGCTGCAGCAAATGAACAGTGGGATAATCTCACTTGTGAGCTTTATGATCGCGTCACTGACAGCTTGCTGCAGATGGTGCAGCAGCAGCAGCAACAAGAGGAGGAGCAGCAGCGGAAGCAGCAGCTGCAGCCAGAGCTGGTGCGGTTGCGCGAGCTGCAGCACGGGACACCCCAAATGCAGGCAGCATTAGAGCTCTGCTGCAGCATCGCTGCAGCATTAGCAGTAGCAGCACGCAACGCGCTTCTGCCCTTAAAGGCCGCAGCAGAAGCAGCAGGTCCTGCTGCTGATGTGTCTTGTAGTTCCGATGACATTGAATCGCCAATCTGTGACAGCAGCAGCAGCAGCAGCAGCAGCAGCAGGAAGAGTGTGTGGGGTCGGTGGCTAAGTGGAGACACCGAGCCTGCAGCCATTGCCTCTATCTCCGCGTTGCTGTCTCCTCTCCATCTCTTCTTATTGCTGCTAGAGTCCTTTCCCCGTAAGCAAATTTGCTGCTGCTGTTGCTGCTGCTGCCGTTGCTGCTGCCTTTGTGCTTTGTTTCAGCAGGGGTCCTTTTGTTGCTGCTGCTGCTGCTGCACACTGCCCGCATCTATTCCTATTGCTGCTGCTGCATGCAGGCTTGCAGCGCGTCAAGAGCAACTGTATATCTGAGCTGCGAGCAGAGGTTGCTGCTTTGATGCCGCTTCTGCTGGACTGCCGCGTCGTGTTTACTGCTGCAGCTGCTGTCGAGCAGCAGCAGCAGGAAGAGGAGGGGGAAGACGAGGAACCTGCAGAGAACCAGCAGCAGCAGCCGCTAAACCGCCGCCGCCGCCGCCGCTGGCGGCAGCAACAACGGCAAAAGAAGGAACAGCAGCAGCAGCAGCAGCAACAGAGGCAGGAAGAAATGATGTGTAAAGACAGCGAAGAGCTAGCGCAGCTGCAGGCAGCACTACAGGTGTCTCTACCGGAGGATTGTCTCCTTACGGGTCTCCTCAAGCTGCCGTTGGCTTTCCCGCGGAAATCTTTGCTGCTGGTGCAGCAGGAGGAGCAGCAGCAGGAGCAGCAGGAGCAGGAACAGAAGGACGAAGATCATAAGAGAACGGAGGGGCATATGTATGGTGCTCCGTTAGCAGCAGCAGGAGAAGGCTTATCGCATCCCGGTTGTCCTTCAGCAAGTGACGATGCAGCAGCAGCAGCAGCAGCAGCAGGAGCAGCAGGAGCAGCCGATACAGAAGATGTGGATGATCTGCTGCTGCTGAAGGCTCCTCTTCGTGTATGCAATGCGCATAGTGCCCCTGATGGTGTACATCATGGTTCCCTTCAAGCAGCAAGCTCGAGCTGGGCTGCTGCTCCTCCTCCTCCTCCTGCTGCTCCTTCTGCTGCTGCTGGTGTTGCATCTTCTGCTCCATGTGATGTGCAGCAGCAGATACAGTCAGCAGAAGAGGAGGACGACAGCGGAGGAGACTCCCAAGAGGAGACAATAAAAGCATCTGCAGCAGTAACTAAGCTGCGCATAAGTCTTGGTGGCGTCGTTGCAGGTACAGCAGCAGGAGCAGCAGCTGGAGGAGATGTGTGGTCATCGCCTTCGTTTGCTGCAGCTCGAGCTGCACGTTTGTTGGTATGTTTATTGGAGTCTAACGAGTTGCGTGCTGCGCTGGAACAGGAGCTGGTGCTGCAGCAACAGCAGCAGCAGCAGCAGCAGGAAGCAGCAGAAGCTGCTCGTTTAGAGGAGGCCATAGAAGCTGCAGAGGACCAGCAAGGGCTGGGGGGGTCAGAGGAAGTGCGAAATATGTATTTAGCAGTTGAGGCAGCAGAGGTGCAGCGAATGAAGGAGCAGCAGCAGCAGCTGCTGCAGCAGCGGCGGAGGCAGCGGGTAGAGGATCTAGATGATGAGGAGGTAGAAGAGCAGGAAGAGGTAGAGGGAGTAGAGGAAGAAGAGCTGCAGGTGCCACAGCAGCAGCAGCAGCATTTGCAGCAGCTGCAATCGGATGTGGAGTATCCTGAGTTGGCCCACGCTACACATTTTTCTCAGAGGCATAGGTTTTCGCAGCAGCAGCAGCAGCAGCAGCAGTTGCTGCTGCAGCAACAGCAGCAGCAGCAACTGCAGCAATTACGTGGTGTGTATCCATTACGAGGTTTTGCATATAGTGCCAGTAGAGGAGCTAGCAGCAATCGTGGTGGTCGTGGTGGTGGTCAATGGAGGCAACGTAAAGGGGGTTGTGGGGTATATAACAGTAGGGATCGTGGGATCGGTGGGATCGATGGGATCGATGATGTGGGATCGGAAGAGATAGAGGAAGCAGCACTATCTTGGGGATCGCATCCTCGTGCCCCTGAGGGAGAAGGGGAGCATTTAGTAGTAGTAGATGGTAGTAATGTAGCAATGAAGCATGGAGATACATTACCTCGTGACCGTAACAGCAGCAGCAGCAGCAACAGCAGCGGTAAGACATTCTCTACACAGGGTATACTAGCTGTGCTGCAGTACTATCAAGAGAGGGGTTATAAGGTAAGGGTATTTGTACCTGAATATCTACTTTCTTATACTTCTGTCTCCGAGGTAAGGAGACAAGAAAGGGCACAATTACCTGTTAATCAGGCAAGAATGCCCGACTCTATTGAGGCCCTTAAACAACTACAAAGACAAGGAGTACTTATATCTACACCACCACAAGATTATGATGATTGTTATTGTATTAAGGTAATTATCTTATTATTTATTTATTATTTATTATTTATTATTTATTATTATTTAGTATATTATTGTATTTCTTCTTTTTGTATTCTTATTGTATACGATTGTATTCGTTTGCGTATGTGTCGTTGTTTGCCTGCGTGCCAAGTTTTCTTGTTCTTCCTCTTTATGCATCTGTATGCCTCTTTCTTTCTCTGCCTCTCTTTCTCTGTCTCTCTCTATTCCTCTGTCCCTCTCCCTCTCCGTCTATTTCTTACCCTTCCTCTTTTTCTTTTCTTTCTTTCTTTCTCCAACTGCTGCACACGAAAGAATACTGCAATACAACACATATGTATTGGTTACATATATACGGAGAAACATACAAAAAAAGCAGTATATATATAAATACATAATAAATAATAATATACATATACATAATATAAATAATAATATTAATAATATATATGTATGGGTATATGTGTATGCTATTTCAGTATGCATTGATGCGTGGTGGCTGTATAATAACGGATGATATGTATCAATAATAACTAACTAACTAACTAAATAGATAAATAAATAAATAAATAAACAAATAACTAAATGAATAGATGTGTATCTTGTTTGCTGCTGCTGCAGTATGCCTTAATGCGTGGTGGTTGTATAATAACGAATGATATGTATCGTGATGTATGCTAACGTGTTGTGAATAAGACACAACAAGGAGCCCTGTATCTAAACAAACTAATAAACTAAATAAGTAAGTAAATAAATAAATAAATAAATAAATAAATAATGTGTGTCCTTTTGTTGCTGCAGTACGCATTAATGCGTGGTGGTTGTATAATAACTAATGATATGTATCGTGATGTATGCCAACGTGTTGTGAATAAGACACAACAAGCAGCACTCCGTCTTTGGCTAAAAAGACATGTTATTTCTTTTACATTTGTAGATGGATATTTCTTACCTAATCCTGAATTTAAATGGCCTACTAATCATCATCATAATACTGCTGCTGCTGCTGCAGCAGCTGCTGCTGTTGCTGCTAGTAGTAGTAGTGGTGGGGGGGGAGGGGGGGGGGGAGGAGGAGGATACCACTCCTTCTTTAAACAACCCAATATACATAAACCAACAGATACACAGCATGAACGTTAACACCATCATCTACTACTACTACCAGCAGCAGCAACAACAACAGCAGCAACAACAGCAAAAGCAACAATAAGAGCAGCAGCAACAGCAACAATAACAGCAGCAGTAACAACAACAATAACAGCAGCAGCAACAACAACAATAACAGCAGCAGCAACAGCAACAATAACAGCAGCAGCAACAGCAACAATAACAGCAGAAGCAACAACAACAATAACTGGAGGAGCAACAGCTGCAACAGGGGCAGCTGCAACGACAGCAACAGATGCAATAATACATGCAAACAACAACTGCAACAGCAGCAACAGGAGATATAACAACAGCAACAGCTGCAGCAACTGCAACAGCTTCTGCAGCATCAAAGAGACAGACACTAGGGAAGCTATCCATGCACTCGCGCCTTCCCCTACTATAGCATGCATATCATGCATGCATCGATGTTTATGAGTGGCAAACAAGGGGAAAATAAAGCCCCAAAAATAATGCAGGTCTTTGCTGCCTGGTGCATGCAGAAGGGGGAAGGGCCTCTGCAGTTTATATTTGATTTTCCTTCTTAGGGAAATACTGCAGGGGAATATGCCTATTATTCCTCTAGTAGCACCAGGGATTCAATATATATGTATATATGTATATTATATGCGTATATGTATACATATAGATATATATACATGTATGTATATACGTATATATACATATACATAGATACATATATACATGTATGTATACATGTCTATATGTAATCTATGTATATACGTACTAATATATATATATATATATATATTATAT
>NW_013564175.1:2500-10000 GCF_000499605.1 Eimeria maxima | reverse complement strand
GTCTCTATAGTTGAGGGTTTAGGGTTTAGGGTTTAGGGTTTAGGAATTAGGGTTTAGGGTTTAGACTAAAATATATATAAAAGAAAATCGGTAAAGGGTTTGCAGGTATATCCTGCTAACAACAACAAACCCTCTCTCCTCCCCTTGAGGGTTTAGGGTTTATATTAGGGTTTATGAGGGTTTAGGGTATATATTAGGGTTTAGGGTTTAGGGTTTAGGGTTTATTAATGGTCTCTAAGAGCAAGAGGGTACTCAGGATCATCAAATAGCCATTCGTCTCCTTCTTGTATATTTATATTATACCCTTCTTCTTCTTCTTCTTCTTCTCCTCCTCCTCCTCCTCCTCCTTCTTGCTGCTGCTCCTCCTTCTCCTGCTGCTGCTGCTCACGGTACCGACGCAGTAACTCTTGCTGCTGCTGCTGCAGCAGCAACTCCTTCTCTCCAACAGCAGCAGCAGCAGATGCATGCAGTCTATACACTGCAGAGGCTAACCACCATTGACTAATAACAGACCCTGTTAGTAGTCCCTTTAGGGACAACCAAGGAGTAAATAATGCCTGTAGCAGCAGCAACAGCAGCAGCAGCAACAGCAGCAGCAGCAACAGCAGCAGCAGCAGCAGCAGCAACAGAAGGATTATTCATTCATATGCACATAGAAACAGCAAAAAACGGTGTCTTGCTGCTGTTGCTGCATCTGCTGCTGCTGCTGGAGCAGCAGCAGCAGCAACAGCAGCAGCAGCAGCAGCAGCAGCAAGACTTACAAGTTTATGGCAAAAAAGAGCAATTCCTCCCCCTATTAATGCATGCGCAGCAAGTATTGCTGCTCTTAGGCAATAAGAACGAACAGATAACTGTCTCCTTATTGTCTCCTAATAAGGAGACACAAAGAAAAAAAAAAAAGAAGAAAAAGGAGACAATAAATAAATAAATAAATAAATAAATAAATAAATAAATAAATAAATAAATAATAGAGACAATAAGTGTCTCCTTACTGTCTCCTAATAAGGAGACACAAAGAAAAAAAAAAAAAGAAAAAAAAAGGAGACATTTATTTATTAATAAATAAAAAGGAAGAAAAAGGAGACACTTTTATTAAATAAAAGATATAAAAGAAGACAGAGACACAGCAGAAGGAGAGACAGCAGCAGCAGCAGCAGCAGCAGCAGCAACAGCAACAGCAGCAGCAAAGAATGCATGCAGGTGTATCCTTATACCTGCTTAGGAGACAGCTGCTGAGGAGGAAGTTGCTGCTCATCAGTCTCCTCATCAGAAGACAGTTCATCAGGAGACACTTGCTGCTGCTGCTGCTGCTGCTGCTGCTGCTGCTGTTGCTGCTGCTGCTGCTGCTGCTGCTGTGGATAAGGAGACAGTCCATCCATAAGACGAGCAGCAAACCCTGCAGCAGCAATTAGTGCTGTTGCTGCTGCTCTCTCTACTAAGGAACCTACACCTATTAAGGGAATAAAATATTTGCTGCTGTATAATAACCTAAGGAGACACCAGCAGCAGCAGCAGCAGCAGCAGCAGAAGCAGCAGCAGCAAAAGCAGAAGCAGCAGCACAAGGAGACAGCAGCAAAAGGAGACAGTTAGTTAAAGGAGACACTTGCTAAGGAGACACTACAAATCCCTCTACAACCTTCTGCAGCAGCAGCAACAGCAGCAGCAGGAGCATGTGCTGCAGCAGCAGCAGCAGCAAGTGTCTCCTGCTGCACAAATGTTGTCTTACCTGCGCAGGAAGCTTGGACTATTTTGCTGCTGCTGCTGCTGCTCCCTAATTGCTGCTGCTAATATACCGTAAGTTGCTGGCAGCCCCACACTTTGTGCATAAGAAGGATCTAATTCACTAGGTGCATGCGCACTGCAGCAGCACAGCAGCAAGACACACACATACAGCAGCAGCAGCAGCAGCAACACAATTGATTCCTCCTCCTCCTCCTGCTGTTGCTGCTGCTGCTGCAGAATAAGAGGCAGCAAAGACACATTAAATAAGGAACAGAGAAACAAACAGCCCCATCATTTATACACATATACAACGCATGCATGCATGCATGCATGCAAATAATAAATGCATGCATGCATGCCTGCCTGCATGCATGCATGCATGTATATATTCTTACAGATCATCTTGTGTTGCTGCAGCAAGAGTGTCTCCTCCTAGCAGCAGCCTTGTGAATCTGCTGCTCCATGTGTCTCTTTTTGCTTCTGCTGCTTCGTGCTGCTGCATCTGCTGCTGCAGTTGCTGCTGAAATATTTCTAACCATTTCTTATAAAGAGTAGGATATATATCCTTTTGCTGCTGCTGCTGCTGCTGCTGCTGCTGCTGCTGCTGCTCTCTATAGGCACTAAGGGCCTTACATACCTCACGGGGACCAGCAGCAGCAGAAAGCCCCAAAGTACTGTAAAAATCCTCGTCACTCATGCCTGCATGCATCCATGCGTGCATGCACATATTTACTTACGCATGCATCCATGCATGCATGCATGCATGCATGTATTGTTGCTTGCATGCATAGATGCTTGCATGCATAGCTGCATGTACATATAACTGCTTGCATGCATGCAAATATGTCTGCATGCATGCATGCATGCATGCAATCTGCAGCAAAGAAGAAGAAGGGAATAAATAAATAATAAATTACCTGATGGTTCTTCTTCTTCTTCTTTTGGGTGTAAAAACTCCTGCAGCAGCAGCTGCTGCTGCTGCAGTGCTGCTGCTCTCTCCTCCTCCCTTAGGGGGGCCCCCTGGGGGGCCCCCATGTCCACTATAGGTAGCTCAAAGGGTTTATCTTCGCGCTCCTTCATTGCTGCTGCTGCTGCTGCAGCAGCAGCAGCAGCAGCACGAGCAGCAGCAGCAGGATCTGATTCAGCAGCACCAGACGGCTGCATGGCTGATGATGCAGCAGCAGCAGCAGCAAGTGCTGCTGCTGCTGCTTTCTCTCTCCCCTTAGCAAGAAGAAAAGGAGATAAGGGGGCCCCTCTTCCTATTAAGGAAGAAGAAGAAGAAGAAGAAATTCTCCTACTAGAGGGGTTGCATGCAGCCCCAAAGGAGTAGGGGGTCCCTATATACAGGGGGGGCCCCCAAGACACCCCAGTACCAGCTTTGGTGTTGCTGCTGCTGCAGCTGCTGCTGCTGCTGCTGCTGGCAGCAGCAGCATGCTGCAGCAGCGAGCCTTTATAAGGAAATACTGCTGTCTTTGCATGCACAAACAAAGGAAAGAAAATATAAAATAAAAGAGACAGCTGCAGCACACGCTGCTGCAGCAGCAGCAGCAGCATGCGTATCGCCATCATGGCGCAGCAGCAGCAGCAACAGCAGCAGCAGCAACAGCTGCTGCTGCTGCTGCTCCCCTTATTGCTGCTTGTGTCTGTTGATAATGCTTACGATGGCAGGCAACGGGCATGTCTGCATACTGCTGCTGTTGCTGCTGCTGCTGTTGCTGCTGCTGCTGTTGCTGCTGCTGCTGCAGTAAGCTGTTGACCCTCAAAGACAAGAAAAGATACAGCAAAGCCAAGACCCCCTAGGTAAGTAACCGCTGCTGCTCCCTCTCCTGCTGCTGCTGCTGCTCTTGCTGCTGCTGCTGCTGCTGCTGTTTGTGTTGCTGCTGTTGCTGCTGCTGCTGCTTCGATGCTGCTGCAGACCAGCCTGTGTACACAGGGGGTGTAGTGTATAGACAAGGAGGGAAGAAAAAGAAAAAAGAAAAAAACAAAGAAAAAAAAAAAGAAAAAAAAGGAAAAAATAAATAAATAAAGATAAATAAGGACATATAATTCCTATTCTTATTAATAAAGGTACTGCAGCAACTTTTTTTTTGCTGCGGGGGGCCCCCCACACAGCAGCAGGGGGCCCCCCTTATTATTAAGGGTATACATATATATATAATTCTTTATTGGTGTTGTTGTGCTGCAGCAGCAAGGAGAAGAAAACCTATTTATTTATATTTATATTTATATTTATTATTTATTTATTTATATTTATTTATTTAATTAAATTATTATTTAATTAAATAAACAATAGAAGGAAGATAAAGGGTACAACAGGGGGCCCTCAGGGTTTAGGGTTTAGGGTTTAGGGTTTTAGGGTTTAGGGTTTAGGGTTTAGGGTTTTAAGGCTAAGGGCTTAAGGTCTAGTATTTTAGGGTTTAGGATTTTAGGGTTTAGGGTTCAGGGTTTAGGGTTTAGGGTTTAGGGATGCGTGAGGACGATGGAGGAGGATGGCGAATTGTCTCCCGTCGTCGTCGGGGAGTTGGGATCGTCTCCCCACACGATCCCACCGATCCCCACGATCCCAACGATCCCAACGATCCCAACGATCCCAGGGGACGATCCCATGGATCCTTCGCTAGATCTGCATGCAGATATAGGGGCCCAGGGCCCCCTGTTAGTGCCTTAAGGTCACTAGCCGCAGCAAAGGCAGCAGCTGCTGCTGCTGCGCCTGCTGCAGCGGATGCCGAGGGAGCAGCAGCAACTGGAACAGCAGCAGAATCTACAGCAGCAGCAGCAGCAGCAGCAGCAGCAGAAGGAGAA
Organism: Eimeria maxima; assembly: GCF_000499605.1. Lineage (NCBI taxonomy): Eukaryota > Apicomplexa > Conoidasida > Eucoccidiorida > Eimeriidae > Eimeria > Eimeria maxima. The sequence goes on along the minus strand of NW_013564175.1, from coordinate 5,476 downwards.
GCAATTGCTGCTGCAGTGCAGCAGCTAAAGGTAGAGATAGAGAGATCCCCCTTTTGGGTAGAAGTGCAGCAGAAGCTTTCTGCTGCTGTTTGTAAGGAATTGGGGTGTATAGGCAGCTGCAGCAGCAGCAACAGCAGCAGCAGCAGCAGCGCAGCAGGAGATACTTCTGCTGATGCTGCTGCTGCTGCATGTGTCTTTACAAGACACGATGTTTTATTTAATTTAGTTTGTTTAGGTCTAGGTAGCGCAACTGCATGCAGCAGCAGCAGCAGCAGCAGCAGGTATCAGCTAGCCATGGCGCTGCTGCTGCAGCAGCTGTTGCAGGTACCCAGCAGCTGCATGCATGTTGCTGATCCTGTTATGTCTGCAGCAGATATGCATGCAGCATGGCGTCTCTTTGCTGCATCTCCTCTCCCTCCCCCTCCTCTTCCTCCTCCTCCTGCTGCACCTCCAGCTGCTGCTGCATGCAGCAGCAGCAGCAGCAGCAGCAGCAAAAGGAGAAAAATAATTATATATTTTGCCCCTCATTGTGATGCAGATCTCTATGGAGAAATTCTTTCTTATGAATTTTCTTTACAACCCTTTTGCTGCTGCTGCTGCTCTCCTTATTACCAGCAGCAGCAAACATCCAGCAACAGCAACAGCAACAGCAACAGCAGCAGCAGCAGCTGCAGCAGCAGCAGCAACAACAGCAACAGCAGCAGCCCTACTTGTGCCGAATCCGGGGACCTCTCTGAGGGCACCCCAAGCTCCTTGGGGGCCCCCCAACCCTCCCAGGGGCCCCCCGAGGTAGAGGGGCCCCCCTTATCCTCTGAGGGTCCCCCTAATATAGAGGGGCCCCCCTTATTATGCCTTGGGGGCCCCCCTAAGGTAGAGGGGGGCCCCCAAGAAAAGGGTACTAATGATGGTTGTATTTTATTTGGTAATAGATTAGATGACTATTGCATGCGCAGACATCTTTTTGGGGCTTTTTCTCTTATTAAGGAAGAAAAAGAAGAAAAAAAAAAAGAAAAAAAAAAAGAAATAAAAAAAAAGGAAGGAAAAGAAGAAAAAGGGAAAGAAAAAGGAAAAGAAAAGGAAGGAAAAGAAGAAGAAAAGGAAGGAAAAGAAGAAGAAAAGGAAGAAAAAGAAGAAAAAAAAGAAAAAGAAGAAGAAAAGGGTATTATATATAATACAATAACAATACCTGCAGCAAGTGCTGCTGCTGCTGCTGCAGCTACAGCAGCAGAAGCAGCAGCAACAGAAGCTGCAACAGGAGCAGCAGCAGAAACTGCAGCAGCAGCAGCAGAAGCTGCTGCTCCTGCAGCAGCAGCAGCAGCAAACTCATTAGGAGAGGGAGCTCTAGTAATGTCAACAGCAGCAACAGCAACAGCAGCAGCAGCAGCTCCTGCTGCTGCTGCTGCTGTGTCTGTATGTAAGGAAGGTTGTACGTTTGTTCGTGTTGCTCGTGGGGCTTTGCTGCTGCTAGAGTTGCTGCCTTTTGCATGCGAGCAGCAGCTAAGTGTCTCCTTTTTTATTTATGCTGCTGCCTTTAATGATTTATCTATTTGCTGCTTCCCTTCCTTACATGCAGCACAACAAAGGAGACACTTGCTGCTGCACCTGCTGCAGCAGCAGCAGCAGCAACTGCAGCAGCAACAACAGCAAGGAGCAGCAAAGACACGCAAAAAAGGTAACAGACGAGCAAGACAAACTAACCCCTAAACATCTGCTGCTGCTGTTGCAGCAGCAATCGCAGCAACAGCAGCAGCAGCAATAGTTGCAGCGGAGCTGCTGCTGCTGCTGCTGCTGCTGCAGTATGTATCTAAACTAGTTCTTTTTAATTCCTTATCTAGTGCTATTATACTATACTTGCATGCAGCAGCAGCAGCAGCTGCTGCTGCTGTCGTGCTGCTATTGCTGCTGCTAGTTTGCTGCAGCAGCAGCAATCTATTGGCTATTCAGCTAAGTCACCGCCTGCTGCTACTATTGCTGCTGCTGCTGCTGCTGCTGCTAGACAGCAGCAGCAGCTGCTGCTATAGACGTAAGAGACGAGGAAAGAAAGACAGAAGCAAAGACACTCAGTTATACAACTAAAAGTCCTCCTGCTGCAGCAGCAGCAGCAGCTGCAGCAGCAGCAGCTGCTGCAGCAGGCTGCTACAGTAGCAGCAGCAACATGTATTGCTGCTGCTGCTGTTGCTGTTGCTGCAACAGTTACAGTTGCTGCTGCAGTGCTACTGCCTATCAATGGGCTGCTGCTGCTGCTGCTGCATGCGCAGCAGCAGATCTATGGACCGTCCAAGAACCCAACAACCATCATAACGACCATCACGACCTCCTGCTGCTGTTGCTGCTGTTGCTGCTGCTGCTGCTGCTGCTGCTGCTGCTGGTTTATTTCTTAGCAGGAATAACTTGCTGCTTAACAGATGGAGGAAGAGAACTTTCTATTTTTTGTGCTTTTTGTTTGTCAGTAACAACAAGAGTATATAATTGTTTAGCGCATCTTATCTTGAATTTAGTAATAATTTGTGCTGCTGCTGCTGCTGCTGCACCTCCTGCTGCACCTCCTGCTGCACCATAAGGATTACCTCCTCTTCTTACTTTCTTTAATATTATTACTTTTCTTGCATCCTTACGTCTTGCTGTCTGCAAAAATTCACGAATGTCTCTTATCTCACGAGCCATCTTCGAGTGTATAGGCAGCTGCACACACACCAGCAGCAGCAGCAGCAGCAGCAGCTAATGCAGCAAGGGAGGAATAGCAGGAGAGGGATATACAGAGAAAGGAAGAAATAAAAAGGAGAGAAAGGAAGGAAAGAACAAAGGTATAAAACAATACACCCGTAAGCAAGCAAATACAATAATCATGCAGCAGCAGCAGCAGCAGCAGCAGTTGCTGCTGCTGCTGCTCTTGCTACTGCTGCTGGTATGGTGACTCGGCTACCCTTAAGGATTGGATAACAATAACCCCTAAACCCTAGATAGAGCCGTAAACAA
>NW_013564174.1:0-11844 GCF_000499605.1 Eimeria maxima | reverse complement strand
TCCAAAGGTGGTGGGTGCTTGGAATTTGCATGAGGTGTGCGATGAGTTGGACTTGAATAAGGACCTTGAAGTCTTTTTAATGTTCTCCTCCGTTACAGCCATTCTGGGGAACTTTGGCCAGGCAAACTATGCGGCGGCCAATTCCTGCCTAGATTCCCTTGCATCGTGGCGCCGATCTATAGGGTTGTGCGGACAGAGCATTCAATGGGGTCCGTGGGTGGAGCAAGGCATGGCAGCAGGCCTGAAACCCCTTCTGGAGAAAGCAGGTATGAGGGGAATCACTGACGATCTCGGCATAAGAGTTCTGCAGGATGTGATGAGAAGTGGCGATCGTTACGGTGTTTTGATGTGCCAGTCATTCCGGTGGCGCAACTTCCTCATGCGGTGAGTCAGCCCTCGAAATATTCACGGTATATTTGCAAGCTATTTTATTTTGGGTCACTAAGATATTTGCTTTGTTGCATGAGTGTTTCGTACAATCGTTCTCAGGTATGACAGGGTGCCCGCGTTGCTGAGAAACGCTACTCGTGACTTCCACGTAACTCCCACTTCTCTTCCTATCTTAAGTTCAATGAATTCTCAAGACAGGCACGCGTTTGTGGAGAAGAAGGTTATCGACTCTGGGGCTTACTGCGCCTCCGGCTATGGATCAGCCCCTGCAGGAGTTGGGCATAGATTCCATTGGCGCAGTCGAACTTAGAAACTCTCTATCGGGCACTCTTGGGATCAAGCTGCCAGCTACTGCTATGTTTGACTACCCAACTGTCGGAGCGATGATCGGCTACGTTAACAAAACCATAGCTGAGCAGTTTTCAGGCCACAATCTTACGGGATTGTCAAGCGGTTTTGGAAAGGTGTCAAAGGCAGAAAGGAGAGTGGGCACAATTGCCGTCGTTGGAGCGGCATGCCACATGCCCGGTGGTTCAACAACTACAGCCCGCTTCTGGGAAATGCTGCAAGCAGGAACAGACTGCATGAATGAAATCCCACTGGATAGGTGGAACATGTTTGCCTTTTACAATCGTGATCCGGATCATCCTGATACAACTTATGCAAAGCTTGGTGCTATGGTCGAGCAGCCATTCCACTTCGACAATTCACTATTTAACATTAGCAATATAGAGGCACAGGTGATGGATCCTCAGCAGCGTCTCATGATGGAAGTTGCGTACGATGCTGTTTGGTCTGCTGGCTTCGAGAAAACGGACCTTGTTGACCAGGAGATTGGCTGCTTCGTTGGTTGCTGTAATTCAGACTGGCACATGCTTGAACTGCCTTCTGGATCGTTTACAGGTGCGTTGCGCAGGGTCTCCACCTTACTTTAGAGGAAGGATGTAAGCGCATAGACAGCTCTTACGGCACCGATCCATGCAACTACATTTGTATTTCGCAAGTTACCGACTTAGCCCGCCGAAACGACAATTATTATGGAGTGTTTACTGTCGGCTGGAGCAGGGACTGGTGGAGCGCCGTCAATCATCTCGAACAGAGTCTCGTACGTATTTGGCCTAAAGGGACCTTCATTGACAGTCGACACTGCGTGCTCTTCTTCCCTCGTCGCCCTGGATAGTGCAGCTACGAAAATTGCAGAAGGCTGCTGCACAGGTGCTCTGGTAGGAGGCGTCAATATAATGTTGTCTCCAAACCTGTTCATTTGTTTTGCAAAAGCCCGTATGATTTCGCCAGACTGCCGTTGTCGATCGTTTGACCAGCGGGCGAATGGTTATGCACGGGGTGAGGGTGTTGGAATGGTCTTCTTGCGCCCACTTGAGGACGCCTTGAAGGATGGAAACCCCGTTTTTGCCACCTTAAGAGGCTCTGCTGTAAACCATGGAGGGAGGAGTGCAAGCCTTACTGCTCCCAGCGGTCCTGCCCAGCAAGCTGTCATAGTCGCATGCCTGGGACAAGCAGGGGTGCAGCCACACGAAGTGACAATCTTGGAGGCCCACGGTACAGGTTAGTGGCCAAGCCTCCACATTTACATATGTAACAATACCACGTACTAACGTAACAAACTGTGCAGTGCTGCGCTAAGCTAGGAGACAATTTTTATCCCCACTATTCATTTCGTGTGCAACTTTTTCAGGCACCCCTCTTGGCGACCCAATAGAGATGGGCGCCGTTCGTGCAGTCTATGGTCTTGGAAGGACTGCTGAAACTCCTCTTTTTATTGGGGCCCTAAAGAGCAATATTGGGCATTTGGAGGGTGCTGCAGGAATAGCAGGTCTAATAAAGCTTATGCTCTGCCTTCGGCATCGCGAGATTCCTCAAAATCTTCACTTTGAGAAGCTCAATTCCTACATTGAGCTGGACGACATGCCCGTGGTTTTCCCAAAGTCGTCGATGGGTCTAACGGGTAGTACAAAGCTGCTTGGCGCTGTGAGCTCCTTCGGTTTCGGCGGTGCCAACGCTCACGCAGTGCTAGAGGAATATGTTCAGCTGGAGACGACTGCAAGGCGGAGAGAGCCAATTGCATGGTCCCGCAAGAGTTTCAATACCCGCCAAGTCTTGCACCCTCATGTCGCTCGGGTCCAAGAACTGGACAACGGCGACATCATATACGAAGGAGAGGTCAGGAGGGAGCACTACGAGATCATGGCACAACATAAGCTTCACGAACGCCCTGTGATGCCGGGAGCCTTGTACCTGGAAACTATGGCTGCGGCAGTTAGCTGCAAGCGCTCCAAGCCCTCAGGATGCATCTGCCCGGTTGAGGTAGACCATTCTAAGGTCGTCATATTGGAGGAAGTAGAATTCCAGCGCCCCATGCTCCTGGAAAAGCCAGTCACAGACGGTTTACATGATTCTCAGCGGCTTTTCGTTACTATGTCCCCAGGAGGCCAGGTGACTCTCTCGAGCTCAAAAGGGGAAGACGATGAAACATTTGTTCACGTCTCTTGCCGCTACATCAAAGAAGAGCAACAGGAGAGAGAAACGAGGTCATCCGCAGAGCTACTGAAGATTTTCGAAACTGACAAGAATCGCCAAACTGTGGATGTGGAGCAAATGTATCAGCGTATTAAAGACAATGGGCTAGTACTCGGTCCAAAGTTCCGAGTAGTGAAGGCCATTGAGTGTGGACCTTCCAGTGCGAAACTGCGTCTCGAGCTGCCTGGTCCCATTTCCATTGGCGAAACTGGCTACCGTTTCCATCCTTGCGTCCTTGATGGAACTTTTCAAACAGTTGGGGCATTGGTGAGGTCGCATGACCTAGCAGCAGCAAAGAGGGATTCGCTTCAGCCTCGTCCTTTCCGACTCATGATTCCTTTCATGATTCAGCGGGTAGAAATGCGATCTATGAACGGTGTGCATAAAGCTCTCCTCGCTCACGTCTCCCTCGTGAAGCGTGATGCAACCCAAGCAGTGATGGACATTGAAATTATGACTGAAGATGGGGAATGGGTTGCAAGTATTGTGCGCCTTACGATGAGGGCGGTCGACCCCGTCCCAGCAGCTGAAGTTCCTCGAGAGCTACTATGGCGATCGCAATGGCAAAAGTTTAGATCGCTTCCGCATATTCCTGAAGACGCCAAATTGGAGGTTGTCTTGATTGACTTCCGGGAGAAAAAGGACGCCACCTTTATTCATCTTGAAGAGATCATGAAGCCATTCAAGTGCACACTTGTGAACAGTCCGACTGTTGAAGAACTTATGCCCATTCTCGTCGAGTCACGGGAAGCTTCTAAGGAAGTTCCCAAGCTTATTGTTGTTGCAGCAACAACGGATGCGGCAAGTGACATTTCCGTTGTTGTCGGTCTTACGATTCTCTGCAAGGCAGCGCGCCGGGCCATAATCTCTGACAAGACAGCTGTGCTCAGACCCATATGGGCCATAACTAGGGGCCTTTTCACCTCGGACGGGAAACGTGGCGGCTGCTCCCAAGCAGGCATTTGGGGTTTTGCACGCGCTGTACGTTTGGAAACTGCAGCCCAATTGGGTAGGCTAATTTCGCTTGGGTGCGTGGATATCGCAGACGCAACCAGTTTGCCTCAGACCTTGTATGCATTGGCTTCGCTTCAAGAAACACAGCCTTATGAGCCGGAGCTTGTGGTGTGTACAAAAGTTGCCCAAGAAGTGGTTGATGGCGACGCCCCCGGTGACAGTGGGAATGAGGCACTACCAGAGCCTCAACCTGAAGAGCCTTCCATTTTTGTTCACCGGCTTGCAAAGTGGAAGAAGGGTGTTCGAGGGCCTGTTGAACTTCATCTTCCTGACAGAGGAGCCATAGCTAGCCTCGTTCTGAGGGCGCAAGCAGTCAGCCACAGGAGACAACCGAAGGGGAACATGGTGGAAGTCAGAGTACGTGCCATTGGCCTAAACTTCCGCGACGTCCTGAACGTAATGGGACTTTATCCAGGGGATCCGGGACCGCCGGGGTCCGACTGTGCAGGGACAGTGGTCGCGGTTGGTCCAGAAGTGAAGCGCTTGAAGCTTGGTGATAACGTATTCGGCATAGTTCCTGGATGCCTAAGGACATTCGCAGTGACGAGCGAAGATTTACTGTGGAAACTTCCCGAGGGCCTATCTTTCGCTGAAGGTGCTACTCTTCCAGTTGTGGCAACCACTGTTCAACATGCACTTGGAGACCTTGCAAAAGTTAAGGCAGGCGATAAAGTTCTTATCCATGCTGTTTCGGGAGGGGTCGGTCTCTTGGCGATTCAGCACTGCAAGCGCGTCGGGGCGACTATCTATGGGACTTGCGGGAGTGAAGCTAAGACCAAGTATGTGAGGGAATTGGGTGTGCAGTTTGTGACATCAAGCCGCAAACCAGAGATTTTCGTTAAAGATATGCAAAAGTACCTTGGCAAAAATGGCAAAGTTGATGTTGTACTAAATTCCCTACTCGACCCCTTCATATCGGCTTCGCTTTCATTCCTATCAGAAAATGGCATTTTTATTGAGCTAGGCAAAAGAGGCATATGGACACACGAACAAATGAAGGCGGCGAGGCCAGATGTTCAGTATGAGACTGTTGCTGTAGATCTTATGATTGAAGATAATCCTCGCTGGTTTGCCCTTCAACTGCACCGCATGACTCAGCGTCTGGAGTCAGGAGACCTAACTCCTATTTCGGCAACTGTTTTCGACATGACGGATCATCAAGATGGCGGTGTTGCTGCTTTCCGCTTCCTGCAAAAGGCTCAGCATGTGGGAAAGGTGGTCCTCACTATACCCAGCGCGCTTTCACCTAAGGAGCATACGGCCCTCCTCAAAAAGTCGTACGTAATCACAGGGGGCCACGGAGCACTCGGACTTGTTGTATGTAAGATGCTCGTGGAGGAGGGGGCACGACACATTGCACTACTTTCGCGATCTGGAGAGCCATCGGCGGAGCTTAAGGAGGGAGATATTTGGCAGTATCTCCTAAGCACCCATCCCAACATACATATCAAAAACGTGAAGTGCAACGTAAGCAAGAAGGAAGACGTGCTGAAAGCGTTTAAGGGGCTTCAGTCGGATAAGTGGCCTCCCGTTCGGGGCATATTCCATGCAGCCGGAGTGACTGACGACAAAGCACTTGCAGAGCAGGACAAGGCGTCAATTGAGAAGGTGTACGCTCCAAAGGTGGTGGGTGCTTGGAATTTGCATGAGGTGTGCGATGAGTTGGACTTGAATAAGGACCTTGAAGTCTTTTTAATGTTCTCTTCAGTTGCTGCGCTTCTGGGGAACTTTGGCCAGGCAAACTATGCGGCGGCCAATTCCTGCCTAGATTCCCTTGCATCGTGGCGCCGATCTATAGGGTTGTGTGGACAGAGCATTCAGTGGGGTCCGTGGGTGGAGCAAGGCATGGCAGCTGGGTTGAGGCAGGAGGTGGAAAAGCTTGGGTTACGCGGAATTACTAACGAGATCGGCGTTCGTGTGCTTGTTGACTGCCTACGTGGAGGTGACATGCCCGTCCCAGTTCTTTGCCAAGCCTTTAGGTGGAAAAAGTACAGCGAGCAGTTCGACACGATGCCGCGCTTCTTTGAATATGTGGAGTTGGACGTCACAACTCCAGCGGCGCTGCGTCAACTATATAGTTCGATGACCCCAGAGCAGCTAAAGGAGCATGTTACTAAGGTCGTTATTGACACCGCTCGGCAGGTCTTGGGTGCAGCAGAAGTTCCTCCCCTTGATTCGCCTTTGCAGGAGTTGGGTATCGACTCACTGGGTGCAGTGGAGCTACGCAACGGGCTCGCCCAAAGACTTGGAGTCAAACTCTCCGCAACGACACTCTTCGACTATCCTACTATAGGGGCAATTATAAACTACATTCAAAACCAAATATCGGGGAGTATGTCTCCAGGTACAACAGATATTCCGGCAACTGCAATGTCCGTCATGGGTCAAACGCAGGGACTGGCCGTCATTGGTGCATCATGCAGGCTTCCAGGAAACAGTGATACTCCTGGGTTACTCTGGGAGATGCTGTTAAGGTACGATAGCACTTGCTTCACGGTCAAACCCGGAAGAAACAGCTGGTCGCAGGATATCTAAATTTTCGGCGAGCACCTAGGTATCCAGTTATTAACAACATTTAGCGCAATTTGCTAGCTTTTGGCCTGTGGTCTGCCTGCAGGGGAAAAGATTGCGTCTCAGAGATTCCATTGACTCGGTTTGATGTAGACCTATTCTATGACGCCGAAATAGATGCAAAAGGGAAGATGTACGTCCGCAAGGCAGCTTTCATGGAGAACGCCGAAATGTTTGACAACGCATTTTTCAGCCTTTCTCCAGCGGAAGTTAACTACATGGATCCCCAACAGCGCATGGCGCTGGAAGTCGCATACGATGCTTTTTATTCAGCAGGCTATTCTCGTGAAACTCTGGTGGGAAAGTCATTCGGCGTGTGGATCGGTTGTTGTAACTCAGATTGGCACTTTCTGGAGCAGCAGTCGGATCCTTTCAAAAGCAGCAGTTATTCAGGCCCTGGGGGCTCCGGCTGTCTGGTTTCAAACCGAGTATCTTATGTGTTCGGGATCAACGGACCCAGCATGACGATTGACACTGCGTGCTCCTCTTCCCTCGTTGCAATGGACTCCGCCTTCCAGGGAATCCGCCTCGGATACTGCTCTGGCGCATTGGTGGCTGGAATCAACTTGATGCTGTCTCCACAGCTATTTCTCGCTTTTTGCAAGGCAAGGATGCTCTCACCAGAATGCCGTTGTGCTACATTCGATGCAGCTGCGAATGGTTACGTGCGTGGAGAGGGAGCAGGAGCAGTCGTTCTCAGGCCACTACAAGATGCCGAGTCCCAGGGGCAAAAGATATTGGCAGTGCTGAAAGGAACAGCAGTTAGTCACAATGGCCGCAGCGCTAGTCTTACTGCCCCGTATGGCCCTATGCAGCAGGAATGCATGAAGCTTGCCCTTCGGCACGCAAATGCGAATCCAAAAGACGTTCGGTATATCGAGTCCCACGGTACAGGAACATCTCTTGGGGACCCAATTGAGATGGGGGCTATCCGCGCTGTTTATGGAGTAAATAGGAATGATAGCAATCCTCTGATAGTTGGCGCCCTCAAGTCGTATATAGGTCACTTGGAGGGTGGCGCCGGAATTGCAAATGTCTTGAAGGTCCTAGTCTGCCTTGCACACCGTGCCGTCCCTCCCAACCTGCACTACTCTACCCCTAATCCCTTCATGGACATTGAAGGTTTTCCGCTCGTGTTGCCAAACACTGTTGTTCCACTGGAACCTCCGGCTAACAAGGCAAAAGTGCTCGCAGGAACTAGCTCCTTCGGGTTTGGAGGAGCAAATGCTCATGTCATACTCGAAGAATACGTTGGAAAAGTGGGAAAGGCAGCTGCTACCAACAGTGTAGAAAAGCGGAAAGTTGCATTTTTCTTTACGGGGCAGGGTAGTCAGTATGCGAACATGGGGAAGGAGCTGTATGAAAACGAACCAATTTTCAGGGAGGCGCTCGATGAGTGCAGCAGCATTCTGAAGAGAAAGCTTCCAATTCCTTTGATTGAGGCAATTTACCCAACAAAGGAGACATCGACTGGCTCACCACTACTCGAGCAGGCCGTCTACGCTCAGACAGCAATATTTGCAGTGGAATATTCCCTCCTGTGTCTTGCCAGGGGCAAGGGTCTCGAACCTGATGTTGTCTTGGGCCACAGTATAGGAGAGTATGCTGCAGCTGTTGCTGCGAACATTATGAGTTTGGAAGATGCGCTTCACCTAATAGTCGAGAGAGGGCGGATAATGCAGGGAATTGATCCACGTGGAGGCATTATGGTTGCATGCCGCTGCACACAGGAGGATGCACAGAAGGCGATTGAAAGTCTTGGAGAGTCAGCAAAGACAGCGGAAGTGTCAGTCATCAATGGACCTAGGAGCATTGTGCTGTCTGGTGAGGAGTCACACGTTTTGAAGGTAATTCATAAGCTCGGCCTTGGTGAACGATATAAAAGGCTCAATACAACACACGCCTTTCACAGCAGCTTGGTTGCCGATGCAGTCAAGCCGTTCTCCGAGGCGCTTTCCGGCATTAAACTCAGACAGCCAGCTGTAGAATTCATTTCAACAGCGCTGGGCACCAAAACGGCTGATGAGGTCTGCACTGTTGACTACTGGGCCCTCCAAATTACTCGTCCCGTGAAATACATGGAAAGCCTCCGAGAAGTGATGGAATCTGAAGTATCAATAATTGTAGAAGTTGGCCCGATGCCAACTCTCATTACCATGGCACAACAGTCCTTGAAGGCGTCCGAAGTTCTCTGCGTCTCGCTGCTTGACCCACAAACTTCAGATATGGAGCAGGTTTCTAACAGCATAAACGCACTCTTATCGAAGGAACAACGCCACCATGAATGGAAACGGCAGGCTTTCCCATGGTTTAAGCTCGCAACGCCGCTGGTGGATAGCGTTCAAAGCGAAGGAACCACTCAGGCCACCGCAACAACCGTTTTAGATGCTCATGTACTTGATCTGCTGCGAGACCATGTCGTTAGCCAAACACCCATCATGCCTGCTGCTGGCTTCTTGGAGATTATGAGCAGCGCAGCATTTATGCACTATGACGGTAAAATTCCAAGCACCGCGACTGTACTAACAGACGTAGAATTCGATCGTCCAATGTTGCTTGCCGATCCAGAACGTACGCAAAAAGGGAACGAGCCAAGTGTGGCTATAATTGCCATTGTCAACAAGGATGAAGTTCAGGTCAAAAGCCAGCTAGAAGAAGATGATGAAATGCATGTCCATTGCCGAGCTTCGGTCACCCTTTCTCCGGCCGACACTGTCTTCGACTTATCTGAAGGATGGGGGTTCTTGGAGGAAGCTAAAAAACGCCTGCCGCAGGCTGTTCCTCCCGATGAAATCTACAGCGCAATGGCGTTGTCTGGACTGCAATACAAGAAAAGGTTCCAGACTATACGTGAGGCATACAGAAATGAAACTGAAGCAATTTGCAGGCTACAAGTTCTGCAGCCGTCTCTTCCATTCGAAAGGAACTTCCGTTTCCATCCAGCCTTGTTGGATGGTGCCATCCAGTCTGCCTCTCTACTGCTTGACGACGTGCAGCCAACTCGGCCTATGGTTCCTGTGGGCATTCGCAAGGCAGCCATGGCCAGACTTCCACCCGATGTTGTTGTTTGGAGCCACGCAGTCCTGAAGAAGAAAGATTCAAGCACCGCCGTCCTAGATCTTACTATATTTGGAGGTAAAGGGAGACCGTATGCAATGCTCGATGATCTGACGCTACGTGTTGTGGACATGTCTCAGCGCGCCTCAATCCCAAGGAATTTTCTTTGGGAAGTCAAATGGAGTCCACGCTTCCCTGAATCGGAAGCAAAGGCAGCTGTATCCACCACAAATAGCGCCGGTAGTTCTCCAGGGCACGGCGGGGGCCAACAGGATGATATCGAGACCCGCACAACATCGCCACAATCAGATTCTCACCCTCGGCGAGCGGTTCCTATTTTGCTGCTCAACTGCCCTGAAGACTTTGTGGAAGGTATGAAGGGATACGCCAGTTCAACGCCTTTCCAGATGGCTTCAGTGGACGCATTGCAAGGTGCCTTGGACCGAAAGGGGGCAGAAGGCAAAGTATTCCGTGGAATTGTTTACATGGGCGCACTGGGAAAACTGCGCTCGGAGGTCGACTGCATTGACGATTGTCTGACTATCTCTAAGGCTTTGGCTCAAGCTCCAGTTCACGTTGAGATCCCTCCAACATTTATCCTTACTACAGGGCACGTCCAAGTCACAGAAGATGACGCCGTCACTAATCCAACTCATGGTGGTGTCTGGGGGTTCTGCCGCTCGGCTAGACTTGAAGTCGAAAACATAATAGGGAGACCGGTACAAATTGGATGCCTAGATGTAACTCCAGAAGCAGCGACGACACCCTCGATAATTGCCCACATTATTGATCAGGCTATGCCCGATGATGACTCTCCCCCCGAAGTGGAACTTTGCTTCCGCAACGACGTGCAGTATGTCCCTCGTTTGACGAAATCTCACATTGAGTGCCGTGGTCCAGTCGAACTCTTTATGGGTAACCGTGGAGCTTTAAGCATGCTCAAGCTACGCCCTTTGCCTGCCGCAGCAAGGGTCGATCCTCCAGAAGGATGTGTTGAAGTACGAATACGGGCGGTCGGTTTGAACTTCCGGGATGTGCTCAACGTTATGGGGTTGTATCCCGGCGATCCGGGTCTACCTGGAGCAGATTGCTCAGGTACTGTGGTGCGCGTTGGACCTGGAGTGAACAGATTCAAAATTGGTGACTGTGTTTATGGAATAGTCCCAGGCTGTTTAAGGAGCTTTGCCATAACGTCTGCTGAACTCATACGGTTGATGCCTGCTGGTTTCTCATTTGAAGAAGCAGCTGCGCTTCCCGTGGTTGCATCCACTGTTGAATATTCCTTGGGAGATCTAGCTAAAGTGAAGGCAGGAGAAAGAGTACTGATACACGCTGTCACTGGCGGTGTAGGTTTAGCAGCGGTCCAATTCTGCCAGCGCGCAGGCGCCATTGTCTACGGAACATGCAGTGGCGGCCGCAAGGCCGAATTTGCCAGGACTTCGGGGGTCGAATACATAAGCACCAGCCGAGATGCAGCTGCATTTGCAAACGATATGCGCGAGTTCCTGGGGGAGGATGGGCACATTGATGTAGTGCTGAACTCTCTCGTCGATGATTACATCCCAGAATCCCTCAAGCTCTTAGGGCCCAACGGACGTTTCATGGAATTGGGCAAGAGAGGCATTTGGACTCACGAACAGATGAAGGAAGCCCGTCCAGATGTATATTACGAGACCATCGCTGTGGACACTATGATGGAGGAGGATCCTGCATGGTTTGGTGGCATGCTTGACAGAATCCGGGAGCGTGTGGAAAGTGGTCAGCTCAGTAGCCTTCCGCTGAAGGTGTTTGATATGGAGGACCCCGTTGAAGGAGGAGTGGCGGCATTCCGGTTTCTGCAGAGGGCTCAGCACATTGGGAAGGTAGTAATTCGAATGCGTAGTGCCCTGCAAACGAGCAGTGGCACAAATAACAAGGAAGGATGTGCTGAATGTCCTGTGTCGCCGACGGCACTCAGAAGCATTGGGGACGCTGAGAAGACATACATTATATCTGGTGGTCACGGAGCACTCGGGCTTGTTGTATGTAAGATGCTCGTGGAGGAGGGGGCACGACACATTGCCCTTCTCTCGCGATCCGGAGAGCCATCGGCGGAGCTTAAGGAGGGGAGCATTTGGCAGTATTTGTTGAGTACTCAGCCTAATATTCAAGTAAAACACATTAAATGCGACATAAGCAAGAAGGAAGACGTACTAAAAGCGTTTAAGGGGCTTCAGTCGGATAACTGGCCTCCCGTTCGGGGCATATTCCATGCAGCCGGAGTGACTGACGACT